>NC_046665.1:26201569-26203856 GCF_010883055.1 Belonocnema kinseyi | reverse complement strand
CTACAAGCTATCTAAGGATGGTACTATAGAACGCCACCTCAAGGTAGGCCTAGTGGCGCCATCTCTTGGGCAGGCCGGAAACTTATCAATCCACCCTCGTATTATTCAGGGGCCGGAGATTTCATTTTTTGGGATTTTTCATTTATCCCTTACGGAATTTTTGTCAGTGGTCCCATATTTTTATACCTCCTCTTAAAATTATGTAATTTTTCAAAATAAAAAGTCAACATTTGAAAACATTTCAAAATCAACAAAAGTATCTATTCTCTTTTAAATTATTTCAAATCTTTTTAAATTATTTAAAAAATTTTTCGGAACTTTTAAATGTCTTTTAGACTGATTCCCATTTTTCCTAATATTTTTGTAAAATCCTGCACACAAAATTGTTTTAAGAGCTTCCAGATTTTTTCTAATATTGTAAATCTTTTGAAATGTTTTGAAATATTTTTAAACATTCTCTTTGAGTTATGTACTTTTTCAAAATAAAAAATCATTTTTAATCTACCCAGAAATTTTTATTGTTTTCCTAGTATTTCAAAATTCTTGAAGAGCTCCAAATTTTGTTCTTTTCTTTGTAACATTCAGAAACCTCCAGCTTATTTGATTTTTTTCTAAATTAATGCTTATTTAACTGTTCTTTAAGAATCAAAATGAAATACTTTTACCTTCGAAGTACAAATAAAAAAATTAAACAATTATAATCGTAACATTCCCAGTTTAAATTTGGCACTCTGAAATTGTGACAATTCATTTTCAAATTGTTTACTATTCAAAATTGTTTTTTTTTTTTATTTCCAAACCAAATAGGTTAAAAATGGAATATTATATACTGAAATAATACTTCAAAAAGATTTTTAAATTGAATAAAGGCGTTCATTTAAGAAGCCATTAATTCGAACTTTACACTTGTGTCACTACTAAGGCTTTGCAATTAAATTAGCTCAAATTTTAACGTTAAAATATGTAAATTACATAATTTTGAACAGATCTAGAATCACCTTGTGAAATCAATCACTGTTTAGTTTTTAATACTCGAACTGCAGTTCAATTTTCAAATTTACTTTCATTGTCTGATTTGTCCCGGTCGCGAGTCTAGCTTAATATTTAAAACAACTTTCATTTTTTTGAAATTGTAATTTTTCGGTTGTAACTTACGGGACAATAATTTTATTCTTTGAAAGATTTTCTACAAATCTTGTTGATAATTTCTACATTCTCATAAAAAATGAGCAGGTATTAGTTTTTTATGAAAAATAACTTTTTCGGATTTTATCAAATGTCGACGTTTTAAGGCCCCGTGAGTCAGAAAAACAAGTTTTTACGTCGGGGTCTGTTTGTCTGTACGGCGTCGTCGCTGTTGTTGTCTGTATACCCGATGATTTTCGAAAGACTGGTCCGATTGGATTGGGCTTTGACACACTGTTCGAGGGACCAAACAGAAAGATCGAGTTCGTTAAACAGCCATTTTTGATAAAAATCCAAAAAGTTGAAGCTTTTTCAAAATTTTTGAGACCACTTTTTTCAAAATTTGAAAATTTTATCGCCAGTTATTTATGGTACAAAAAATATGAACAATTTATCCTGACAACTTTTTTTGATGAAATCAAACTTAGCAAAGTTAAAGGATTTTCAAAATCCAAAAAACCAAACGAAAATGGACATTTGAAGCAAAAAAAGCTTGATATGGAAAAAAGTGAAGAGGCGAAAAACGCTACTTTTTCAAGGCCCCATGATTATTTTATCACATTCTCATCCATAATGGGAAGAGTTTTATGCGAAAAATGATTTTCGCGAATTTCATTAAATTTCAACGTGTTGAGGCTCCTTGAGTCAGAAAGACAAGTTTTTGCATCGGCACCTGTATGTCTCTCTGGCGTCTACGTCGTCGTTATTGTGGTTGTCTGTATATCGGATAACTTTTGAAAGAATAGACGGATTGGATTGTGGTTGGACACACAGATTTTTTTCTTTTAAGAATTGTATGTAAAAATTGTGCTAGTTTTATTTTTATAACAAATATTTTTCTTCAATTAAATATTTGCAATAAAAGTGTTACGAAGGGATTTTTTAAAAATCTTTCGAGGATTACAATTAGTATTTATAGGTCGACAAAGGTTTGTTTTCTTTACTAAATTTGGCTTTTGTCTAAAATTTTCCAGTTGTTTTTACTATAGTACAATTTACCTTTGCATCTCGGGCGAAGAAATCCATTTTATTGTTTGACAAATATTCTTTGTAAATCAATATTTTTCACAGAAAATTACCCTGAGTGACAGAACGAAATCGG
>NC_046665.1:26198693-26201469 GCF_010883055.1 Belonocnema kinseyi | reverse complement strand
AGCGAAAGAAAGTGACTCGCTGGATTGCAAATGAACATGGAAAATGGTGTATTTTCGCATTTTTAAAATTTAAATTCAAACTTTTTCGCCTTTTAACAATTTTACAATTAGTGTTATGTAAATTGTATTGGTATTTTGAAAGAGTATAAATAGTTCTTAAATTAGTTTTTAAATTTTCTGCAGTTTATCTTTTTTACATATCTAGATGTCAAAAAAGCCTACCCAATTTTTTCAAATTTTAATCACTTTATTTTCTAAGAGAAAATCACCCCTGTTTATCAGTCACTGAAATGGATTAGAAAAAAATTGCCAAGACCCAAGAATAAAAATTGGATGTGCAGCGAATTTTTAAATTTTTAATTGAGATTATCTTTAACTTTGTAATATAAAAAATTTCCATACACATTTCTTTTTAATAATACTGTAGTAAAAAATGAACAAGATCGAGCGCCGAAATTATAATTAGTGCAAATTTTCTGTAATTCTATGTGGACGGCTGAAATATCCCGAAAAATAAAATTCCCGACTCGGTAAAATTCTCAGTCCCAAAATATACAATTCGAAAACTAATAAATTTCCTGAACAGTTTATAATATTAACGAATTTGAAAATTCCCAAATAATAAGACTCCCAAAATAAAACTCTTTCTTAATCAATATTAATTATTTATTAAAACTACGATAATAAAAGTGTTATCAAATAAATTGTTGTTTAATATTTGAAGTATTAAAAATTATTGTTTGAATTTAAAATTAAAATTATACAAAAAATTTTACCGACAAATTATTATATAAAAACACGTGTGTTTTAACTAACATTTCGATTTTTTAGAAGAACTTTTGTGATTTAAAAAATAATATATATATTTTCAACCAAAATATCTTATCCAGAAATATATTTTGTTTTAATTATTATTTTTAATTTAAACAATAATGTTTAAATACTTCAAACATTAAAAAAGTTGTTTCTTTGGAATAAATATTTGATTATTTCAATTAAAATAAAAAAATTGTCAAAGAAAAATGCTTTCAGCACTTGTTTATCTTGAAATGTCTTTCTATAATACTTTTTTTTAAATTAAAAATATAATTTTTCGAGAAAATTTTTTTTACAATTAAAAAAAGACTGTACCGAAAACCTGGATCAAGCTTCAGAACTGAAAAAATTCAGCGATACATACATGTCAAACTTTTCTAACCTCAAAAAATGTTTCTACTGCTTTACCGTCATATTTTACGAAGAATGAGAAAACAAGAATTCGACTTCGTAGTACGATGAGGGCAGCACCTCGATAGGGCAGAAAATGCGATGTCCTATATATATAATTCCCCACTCCGACGCCCCGTACCGCATCTACGTTTATAATATCTTTGGTTTATTTTGGGAACTAGCGACGCGAGGAGCTAGTAGTGTCATGGACCAGAGGGAAGGTTCCCTCTACGCCTCAATGACAGAACCAGTGCCTCACCAATAGAAAGTTTGATTAATGTGTGTGAGTGGCATGGGTCTAGACTAGACCTTTCCATTTAGGAAAACCACATTGCGCAGGGTCGAAAAACATATAGTACTTCCATGTGAGTTGTGGTCAATTTTTCATTGAAAAGAAAAACGGTGGGTGCGCACAAGAAGTGCTGTATTGGAAAGCACAAAAGTGACAGCCGGTGCAAGTCCTTCATGGAATGCTATTATTATTTTATTAGATTTACATTTACATTTAAAATACACATTAAAAATTGCGCGAAATGTAGTAAAAGTGATATGTGGGTGAGGTTTTGTGCGCGCAGAGACGAGTATTTTTCAAGCATTAAGGATGTAATTTATTACATGATTTTTATTAATTAATTACATGGTTCCTATTGTACGAATTTTCAGAGGAAAATATTCAAACTAAACAAAGCGCATTTGCATTTATTTCGGTAATTTGCAAGATAGGTGAATTGCAAAACTAACAAACCACTTATAATGATTATATATAAATTCATTTTCAACTGCATTTCTTTAAATATGCTATATCATCCTTTTTTAAATATTTTTTATGATTAAAATTATTTCATTTTTATGCAAAACACTATTTTTCCACTGTTGAAACCTTACGACTGTACGCAGTGTAAACATAACGTGCATTCCACAAACCGGTCAATAAGTGTCTGCTTTTCCCTTTGGTACATTGTTTTCTGCATTTTAACCACCTTTGTAACTGACAAATCGTATTTTTTCTACCTTTCAATGCAATAATTCAGCACCTGGTATATCATTTTAATTCACTTTTACATAAAAATTAGGTACGATAGTGTACAGTTTACCAAAAATATGTTTGCAATTTTTGAATGTCCGCTAAGTGTCACGGCGGCGCCTAAGCTTCCGTTCTTAAATGAAAAGCGCTATAGAGTTGAGTCGCGGTAATATTCTCCGTAATTTCAGCCGGAAAATCACCGTCATTACTGGTAACGTTTCTTTCGTTACCGCTCGATTGCGACGCCATCTTTATGTTAAAATGTGAATGAATGTGAATTTCAAAGTACGTCGTAGGTGTTAATCATAGGCTCTATAATTTTTGAGTTCTTTTCGTATACGAATCTTGCGACTTTCGAATGACTTCCAATGAATCCTATTCTCGAATACTCACTTACGTTTCGTATACTAAAGGTTCGTATGAAAAGCAACAAGTGGGTATATGCAAAGATATTATAAACGTAGATGCGGTGCGGGCTTAGTTGCCCGCCATAAATGTAGACGGCGCGTCCGGCGAAAAAAGTCACTTCCCCTCTACCCACCG
>NC_046665.1:26194653-26198593 GCF_010883055.1 Belonocnema kinseyi | reverse complement strand
TGTCGCCCAATTTGTCGCCCGGCGACTTTTTCAAATCCTTGTCGCCCCAAGCCTATCCCAAGTCGCCCAATTCGCGATATGTCGCCCAATCTGGCAAGCCTGATCTGAGTGCTGAGCGGAACGCACGTCGTGCCAATTAATCCGCACACATGCCTCCACAGGGGGCGAATCCTGCGCACCAATTGTTATCTGGGTATATTTGAAAAGCGATATTTAATTCGTATTTTATGACTAATTGCAGCACCTCTAAATATAATTTTTTTTAATACAAAAAAATGCATTTATGTTTATGTGGATTCAAACAAAATTCTGGTATGTCCCCATAAAAATTTTTTTGGATTACCCTAGTGAGCGTCCGCACGAAAAGGAGCATTTAAGGCCTGTGCAAGCTTAGGAGGTATTTGCATTTTTTTAAAATACCCAGGACACAAGAAACGATTGGCCGCGTTTCAACCGTATTTGAAGTCGTATGAAATGTGTATCTTAAAGAGGAATGGCAGATTGCTGACGATAGATTAGAGGTACCAGTGAATCGGAGAAGTGATTATTTGACGTTTCACCAAGAAATGTTTCGTTATCGATTAAAAAACGACGGTTAATCGTAATAATACTATTGGGATCCGCTGCGCTTCAATACGTCATCTATTTTTTCAATGCGGCAAAAATGTGAACTCGCGAAGCCGCAGGTAGGATTTTGAAGATGCATTTTAATTTGAGCTTGAGAACCGCATTTTCTAATTATTTCTCTAAGTTTAAACTACTATGTGGATGGAAACTATTGAGATTTATTGGAAACTAAGTGTCACATATGTGTAATTTTCATCGTATACAACGAAAAAACACGATTTATGTTAAAACTATTTTTGTCAAAAAAAATCATTATTTTAGTATATTATATGTTTAAACAAATTATAAGCTTCAATTAACTTACCTTGACATAAAAGTGAACTTAAAATAAATTTTGTATAATTTCTACATGGAATATTTACTGTCTAAAAAATTATAACCTAAAAGTTAGGTTAGAATTCATATTTCATTTCTGATTGTCTATAATTAATGTTTTTTTCATATTTTAAACCAAATATTTTGCTATGTGCATTAACTAAAGTTCATTTTAGCTGATGGTGTGTTGAAATTTATATGATTTAATAAAATAATTATTTTCTTGACAAAAACAGTTTTAACAGGAAATGTGTTTTTTCATTGAGTATGACTAAAATTCTACATTGAACACTTAGTTTCCGAAAAATATTAATTTTTTGTATTCACTTATTGTTCTAAACTAGCAAAAACAGTTGCAAAGTTGGTTGTTAGTTCAATTTAAAATGCAACTTAAAAATGCTACCTGGTTACACAAGTTCGCGACAGTGGACAGTCTCTACCTTATCTGCATTTTCCTATTCAATTTTACTTGCAGCCACTTCCCACTCACTACAATTAAATAATGAAGAGCGTAATCTGCGTTATACAATTCATTGGACTTCATAAAACATCAATTATATGATGCAGATTCGTTTTTGTAAAAGGAAACCTGCATTTTTCCATTCAGTTTGACATCCTTCAAACTTCATTTCATTGAGAACTTGAAACGATTCATGCGTTTCTTCTGTCAATCGTAAATGACGGATTGAACTTAATTTAGTTTTTTGAGGTTATGTTTTCCTGTTCAGAATGTTCTAAAACTATAGAACCAGTACATCTCCGAATTTGGCTTGGCAGATTTAATTAAGTTCAAATAGTTGATCAATTCAAAGAGTACTCTGCAGAGGCTCCATTCGCTTCCTTCGGTCCGTCAGGGAAGCTCTTCACAAAAAACTGAACTCTGGGAATTTACCTGTAAATTCAGGTCGAAATGGGTCACCTTTGACAGGTACTTACTCGCTTACTCGTTAGGATAATGTTCTTTTTTTGAAATCACAGGTATTTCCGTCTACTTTAAGTCATCTGTTAACCATTTTTAGATTTGGTCAACATAATCCGAACAACAGAGAAACAACGAAAAAACATGTGATTTTTGGCAAAAGAATTGAAAAAGATCTTTGGAAAATCTTTTGATTATTAAATTGTAAAGCTATAAATATATGTAGAAATATTCTATTATGTACAGGAATAAAAAATCGTCTCAGCAAAAAGTCACTTTATTAATTTTGTGGATTTTATTTATTTATTAATTTTATATAATTTTTTATTTTTATAAATTAAAATATAAACAATTCTTTAACGTGAGATTAATCAAACGACATAACGGCGGCCGGGCATCGGAGTTTGCTATTTTGCTATTATCCAAATAAAATTTTTTAAGTTGCCTATCATACGGGGCAAGGAGTAGTTTCATAAATTTGAAAATAAAGCGCGGCCGATGGCTGCAAAGCGCGTGCGCATTGGGGTCGATTCGATGGACTCTCCGCACGGCATCTTCTGTGCATTGAGACGCTGTTTCGATATGCTTAGTGCAAAAATATTTCACCTAGATGCGGCAAGGATCAGGAGTGGGGACGACCGATATATATAATTAAAAATTTGTCATAAGGACAACCGCAGGATTTCGCCGGGAGCAGGGTGCTAATCTGAAAAATTGCACCCGCTTCCAGCGAAATCTCGGTAAAATTTCAGGCTATTAGCAAGTGAAAGCTTGGCACCTCCAAGAGCGCCGATGATAAGGACGATCAGTTTAAGAGAATATTCGGGGTACAATCGTTGCAACTCCCTTATAAGGTCTCGATACCTCTCTTTCTTTTCATTCTCCTTGGCTATGATGTTTTTGTCAGCTGGTGCCGAAAATCATCGGGAATGTCATGGCTCAAAATGTGGCGACGGTATGTTAAGATGGAAATGACACCGTCTTGGCATGCAAAAATGAAACCCTCTGTACCAGACTTCAATCCGGGCGATATAAGGAAAGATACCGTGCATCCTCTTATCGAGGAGCTGTTCACGAAAGCTTTCCTCTTGAGCTTTCTTAATCCGGACTTTCAGGAGTGAGTACTCGAGATAGATTAGATTTGATGCATTTAGCTCACCACTAATACTGAAGTCAAGTCCGAGTGTTTCAGCAGCCTCCTCCGCTACTTTGTACAGAAATGCTCCTTTGCCCACTTCTTCGTGATTCCTGACCATTTTAAGAAGAGGGTCTCTTCCATTTACAACTCTATGTGCTGTACCCAGTATAATCCTGTTGTGAAGACATTCAAGACTCAATATTCCGCGACCCGCTTGACGACATGAGATGTACAGTCGCGGAACGGAAGACTAAAGATGCATGCTTTTGTTCATGTGCATAACTTTTCTTGTCCCCATATCAAGAGATCTGAGCTCGTTCTTCGTCCATGGAACTAGTCCAAATGAATAGAGTAGTACCGGGACGGCAAGCATGTTCGTTGCAGATACTTTGTTCCTCGCCGACAGTTCGGAAGACCAAATCTGTCGGATGAGACGTTTGTATCTGCTTCGGAGAGTATCCTTTATAGATGTCACATCCTGAATGCGGCTATGTGGCTCGCCCAGGTATGTATAAGTCTCTCCAGCGCAAAGGCGTCGTATGGCGCTTCTATCAACGAGCTCAGGATCTTCAGGCATGTCATTAAGTTTCCCTCGCTTCAAATAAACCTTGGCGCATTTGTCTAACCCAAATTCCATTCCAATTTCCTTAGTATATCGTTCGACAATCCCCAGAGCTAGATGCAGTTGCTCTCTGTTTTTAGCATAGATCTTAATATCGTCCATGTAAAATACATGAGTGACCTTGTACTGTCGATCTGCAGGTTTGCCGCACAAGTACCCGTCGGAATGGCGCAGTGTTAGAGATAGTGGCAATAATGTAAGGCAAAAGAGGAGTGGACTCATGGTGTCGCCCTGGAAGACACCTCTCTGAAACGTGACCTTGTTAGTTGTCACACGATTTTTGCCAGATGAGATAGTAAATCTGGTTTTCCAAAGCGGC
>NC_046665.1:26193323-26194553 GCF_010883055.1 Belonocnema kinseyi | reverse complement strand
CAACAGAACGCACAGGGCTCCCGACAATGGGTCGGCCAACAATGCCGACCAATCTAGAGCTGGGGGAGCCAATGAAAATGGATTCAATGCGATGGATCGGCGAGATCTCATGACCTGAATCACGACTTGCTAGACTGCTACGATGCGAGTGTGGCCCGTGAATGGGGTTAAATGGCACGGCTGCATGCTCTGCGGTGCGAGAAACACCCGGAGCTATCGCACTTTTCGCAGCAACGTCTGCGAAACCATGCTGAACTACTCCGTAAAAGGGACTATGTAAGCGGAACGCCTACTCTACCACATCTAGAACAAGCCGGCAACAAAGAAAGAGAGGCGACACTAAGACCAACCGTGGGCAGGCATCCAATAGATGAAGAGCGATGCTTTACGACCCGGAGAAACATCAACACCAAGGTTTCTCTCAAGCCTAAAGATCTGGCTGAAATGGATGACGAGCTTCGTGGACATTTTTCCGGTGAATCCGACCTATAGGCTATCAATTATTGTGTGTATAATGCAGCAAGAGCTTTGGCCGATGCGAATCGTAAAACAAAACCAACGGCAGATCATAAGACCAAAAGACGAATGCATCATCTTGCCATAAAGATAGGCTGGGCAAGACAGTACGCGTCCCGCATACTATCTGACGCTAAGAGAAGTCTAGAGTGGAAGGAGAGATGGGTCAGAGAAAATCAGCAGTTTCTCTCTGACCCATTTCGACTCTTCCAAGACCCTCCAGTTACTGTCGAACACTTACCGAAACCAGAGGAGGTCGAAGTATTTTGGAGAGAAGTCTACGAAGTTCAGCATAGACTGGACGAAGACTCAGAAAATATAAATAGCTTCAAGGAGTTATGTGTTGCCCTCATAACACCTGATAAAGAATGCCCACCCATCACTACCGAGGAGGTGAAAAAAGTATTAAGAGGGATGAAGAACTATTCCGCACCGGGACCAGATTGTATCTAAACCTTCTGGTGGAAGAAGTTTTCTTCAACCCATCAGCATTTGGCTCGTATTTTCACCTCATATTTGAAGTCGGAAGAGTCGATTCCAGAGTGGTTGGTGGAAGCGCGCACAATACTCCTGCCGAAAATAGGCAACTTAGCTGACCCGAAGATCTACAGTCCAATAACTTGTTTGAACACGCTTTATAAGATATTCACAGCTATCCTAAATGATAGGATTGTTCGGGCAATTGAACCTGTGTGGCAAGAAATGTATGAACAA
>NC_046665.1:26181981-26193223 GCF_010883055.1 Belonocnema kinseyi | reverse complement strand
ATCATTTCGCCTTTTTCAGATTTTTTAGTACAAAAGATCCTGAGATATCTATCTAAATATGTTATCCATTCAGTGCAAAATTAATTGTTTATAACGTTCTAATTTAGAACGGTTGACTGTACTGGAAAGTACAAGCAGAAAGGAGTCTTGTATTGATTCTTCAAACTTTCAAAAATTTATTTTACAGCGTTTTTTTTTAACAAATGCTGTATTTGCTGAAGAAAAACTCGTTGAAATAATTAACGAACGATTAACTTAGAGTATTATTCTTTCTCGACCTCGCAGTGCTAAGAAAAGTATAAATTTAGTATTAAGAAATTCTTCGTTTATATATTCCATCAATAATTTGAATAAAAATTTCAAAAAATCAATTACTCTCCTTTTCATTTTGTATCATTAAACAGTCATAAATATAAATTTATAAGTTTTCTGATTGAGAATCATTTAATCAAAAGAAACACAAGAAGAGCTATTGCGCACACTCGTAATAGACGCGATCTCACACGCAGTGAACTCTCTAGGTTATTTTAGATTACTACGTTGGCTAAAAGTGAGATTTGGAGTTGGGCGATTTTGGGCGACTTAAGTTGGCAATTTGGGCGACTTGCTCAACACATGATCTGGCTACCCTGACTCAGATGCGCCATCCATGAAGGCGCATATGCGACGCACGCCATGCGAGACACACGCGTGCGTGCATGAAGCAAGTACTCGGTGCGCGGAGGTTGACTATCCAAAAATTATTTATTTATATTAAAAAAGGTAAATAAAAAGGTTGAATTAAATAAATGTATCGGAATTTATTAAAAAAATAGCACGCCTATAGTAGGGGTGGTGGAAAAAGCCCACAATCCCGATCGACTGTCCTCAAATTTTCATATCTTTTCAGGTGATAGCTCTGCGTGTGTTAACTCTAGGAACTACGAGAACATGTGATGTAATTTTGTTACCGGTAGAAATATGACCTATTAATGCCGCTGTGCAATTGAAAACTGTTTATGTTTAGAGGAAAAAAATTGTTATGTAAAGTGTCAGTACTAAAAATCTATATAATTAGTCATACAATATTATCGCGTTGTTTTTGTAAGGGTTGTGATTTGGGTAGTAGGGCGCAGAAAGAGAGGTATTAAAGGCAAAATCCTTAATATCTATACTTGCGTTCCATTGTTTTTGTATTCCTCCTCTTGTTTTAATAGCATTATTCATACAACTGTATAAATTATACAAGTATTATTACTGCGTTCGTGACACCAACTGACACTTGACATAACCAAACTTTACCTATAAACCCACTCGAAACTCCACAGCAGACGAGAATTTCTAATTTTATATTTTCACTGAAGGGAAGCTTTAATCTGGGAAGGCATAAAACTCCGAGGACAGGCGATCGCGAGCTGCTGCCAGTCGAAATACATAGCGTGTGGTCTCCTGGTAGTACTTCGAAAATAAATATAATAATATGTTATAATAATATGGATGGTAGCTCTAAGAAAGCATCCAGGGCAACTGTTGTCACCTCCAACATCATTGCAAACATTTCAAAGATCGTATTAAATAAACTTATAATATCCTCATCTCATTAGCCACTTGACTTAGTCCGTGGCTACGATAAAAAACCGAGTTCACCCGAGAACCAGTTGAAAAAAAATAATAATATTTTTCTCGGCCAATTTATCTAGCAATTTACGAAAATTGATATTTTATGCAGGCTTTAAGGTTTTACACTTGAAATTGCAGAAACTCTCGGGAACAAAACACGCTCTTTTTTAGAGTAAATGAGGCGATTTGTATTTTTCCAATTTGCCCAAAAAAATGTCTACGAAATTCTATTTGAATTTTGTGTTTTGTTTTTCAAAATCTCCAATTTTTTTTTAAATTTTCAAAAACTTTGGATCTAATTGAGATATTTATCGTTTTCCTTTTCAATTTGACATAGTTTATTGTATGATTTTGGAACCCATTAAAAAATATTTTAAAACTTCCAACTTAATAAAATAGCGGTTGTTTTTCTGAAAATATGAGAAGTTGCTTAAAATACCCACAATGATATGTTTTTCCAATTTCGTTTAAAATTTGTAGTTTCATAATAAAGATATCTTCTGTGTTTTATGATGGCTAAGTAACTTTTGTCGCGAGGAGAATTATTTTTCTTCATATAATCAGATATATTTCTTCTATTAGCAAAAACTTTGTTTAAATACTGGGAAGAATAAAAAGATGGCATTTTCCAGAAAATCTTATATTTTTTCATCTAATTTTAAGAAAATAACAAAAATATTTTTTAGAAAAGTCCACCTTTTTATTCTTCTCAATATTTTTGAGAAGTTTTTGTTAATATAAGAAACCCATCTGATCAGCTTTATGTGGGCTAAACCATTTTTAGGCCGCAAGAATTCTTTTTTTTTCCTGCAAATTTTATTTTTAAATTTTCCTCGCATATGATGGTGATCTATCGCAAAAGAGCAAGTGTCATTTTAATAGAACGTTTTTAAACGTACAAAGTAGTATCTCAAATTTTTTTCGTATCTTTTGCTGTTTACAAGAAAAATTGATTATATGAAAAAAAAATTCTCCTAGAGAGAAAATTTATTTAACCCGCATAAAACTCATAAGATATCTTTATTATGAAACTAAAACTTTAAAACGAAATTGGAAAAAAATATGTAATTTTGGGTTGTTTTTAAATCAACTTTTCATATTTTTAGAAAAACCACCACTATTTTATTAATTTTGAAGCTTTTTATATTTTTCGGTTGGTTTCAAAATAAGACAATAAACGCTTCCAAATTAAAAAAGAAAGCGATAAATATTTCAATAGGACAAAAGTTAGTGAGGATTAAAAAAAATTGAGTTTAAAAAAAAGCACAAAACATACCTATTTTTCTACTTTATAATTTTATAAATAATGCTTCTCAAAGTTCTTGCCATCGGGAGCCTTTACTTCTAATGTCCTGATAATTTGTTCGGGTAAAAAATGTCGCTCAAAAACAACTTAACCATTTTTTGTAGTGTCATCATGCCGATGAATTGCTTTTTTCCATTCGAAAAGACGATCCGAATCTGAAGGAAATGAAAGAAGAGTCCGCTTTTCTTTGCAGGAGTTGTATCACGCATTACAAAAGTTTGTAACAACCCATATTCAAAACAACAAAAGATTTAAGAAAACGCACTATATCTCACTATTATCACCAAAAGTCAGAATTATAAATTAAAACCCGCTATTTTATTATTTAAATAGTTTTGACACATACGACTCAATGTTTTTCCGTGATCAGGACGAATGACCCGCTATCTGGTGGCTAGTGCATGAGTTCACCCGTTATGTGGAACTTGTAAGCGATAACAGCTGCTGTACAAAAGGTCGGAGAGTCGGATAGGCAAATCTATTTATCTCTTTCACTCTCATGATTGCAAAGAATATATATTCTCTATCTGGTTCACGTCTATGATATTCTGCTTTGTGATTCTGTTGCGCTACACCTACAGGGCGGCACCCTTATTAAAAAGGCAATTTATAGCTTTCATAAGCATTAAATGATAAATTTGGTTAATTTATAAATTAAACATTTTGTGCTCCCATTAGGTACTCATGTTGCGCGCATTTACGTGCCGCAAAATGTCGTCACAAGGTGATTGGTAACATGCTCACATTGTGCCACACGTTGTGCACGCACTTCAGTTACAATAAGAAAATGTGGGCGAACATGGTTAATTTTGGCATGCATGTCATGCGCTCACGAATTGTTGTCTGGGTCAACATTATAAGTCTGTTTTATAGGATCCCAAAAAACGCACATAAGTGAAAAAATGGGTTTTGCGAGTTTTTGGCGCTAATTATGACGTTTTTTCCGGTTTTTTATGCAAATTGTTTCTGGCACATAAAAGACCATTGCATACTGATAATTAGATGTCCGCATGAATCGTTTAAACAATTTATTATTGTTTATAACCATTTTCTCAAAGAATGGAGTTAGATGCGATTTTTTCAAAAAATTTCCACCTTATGTGCAATTCCCTGGCGGACCGAAGGAACCGAATGCAGCCTCTATAAAATACCCGTGAAGACCCCATTGGGTCCCCATTCGGCTTCTTTTTAAAAAACTCGAAAAGAACAACAAAATCAACTTTTTAATTGTTGAAATTCGGATTCTACGTTTAAATTCCCTATAGAAGATCAAGGAATAATCGCAATAGTTTTTTTTTTGGAATGGTAAAAAGTTTTGAACAAATAAAACGTATAACGCCTGTTAACTGCTACTTACAGGCGTTATACGTCTTATATTTTTTTTAACTCTTTACCGTTGCAAAAAAAACTATTGCGATTATTCCATGACCTTCTATAGGGAATTTTAACGTAGAATCGAATTTCAACAATTTAAAAGTTGATTTGGCTGTTTTTTTTTCGAGACTTTTAAAAAGGAACTAAATGGGGACCTAATGGGGTCTTTACGGGTACTTTGTAGAGGCTCCATTCGGTTCCTTCGGTCCGCCAGGGTCTTCAATTAAAGAAAATTGATAGTTCGTCAATGTTAACAAGAATGATTCTGTGAACAATTTATCATTATTGCTAATAATATTTTCTCAGAAAAATGCTAAAAAATTGCAGTTTGAAGAAAATTCACTTTTAGTCAAATTTGCAATTAATATAAGTTATGTATTTAATTGGAGTCTCAGTTTTCCCTAGATTCAAAAAGCAGGGAAAAGCCTAGAGATTTTCTGGTCACACAGGCCCAACAAAAAAAAGTTGTCTAGACGGGACAGGTGACTGATTTCGCACGCAAAACTGTAAAGGATATTAGGTTTTTGTTATTTTTTCTCGTGTAAATCTATATAATCTGAGAAAGCCCTTCAATTTCCCTAGAATTACTTAAGTTAGCTCTTCCTATACATGGAAAGGTGTGCGAGTGAGAAAGTTTGTTAAATTGACGTAAGTTGAGAGGTTCTGTTTGTTTGTTTGTTTGATGCAAGTGTCAGAAATGTGTTCTAAACCATGAGGTATCAATTTCCCGGTTGTGGGTGAAATTACACGCTGAAGAAGGCAAATACGCTTCGTTTTTTTAAAGCCTTCGCTGTAAGTACAATAAACGTCTAATATATTTCATTGTTTCACCTAACTGTCATTGAGCCTTGAGAATCTTTAGCCTATTTATCATATTACAAATTTAAAAGGTACTTACCTATACGTTTCCTTCTCAAAATCTGTTCACACATTTTTCAAACAAATGACGAAAATACTGTTTATATATTTATTTTGTGTATCTTTCGTATGATGATCAACAAAAGAGCCTCTAACTTACGTCAATTTGACAAACTTTTTCAATCGCACACTTTTCCATGTATAGGAAGAGGACAACCGCGCACCTGCGTACTCAAATCTAAGATCTTCCTGTAATGTGCATATGACTTACGGTAATGTTTCTATTGCCAGTTTCAGATGGCTTCCCACTGGCAGTTGGGTCTCCTTATTATTCCTTCGTGCTGGTCACTTGTCTAGTGCAGACCAAGTTTTTGTATGGCCTGTGTGACGATAAAGTCACTAGGCTTTTCCCTACTTTTTGCATCTAGGGGAAAATTGAGGCGTGTAGGAAAAATTCTGAGGCCAAATTTGGATTCAGCGGCTCAAAATACATAAGGGTACCTTGAGGTTTAAGTGGTCGCTGAATTCGAATCCAGTGTAAGTTTGACGCCATCAGGTCAGTATCAAGATCAGTTGAGGGTCAAACCTACAAAATTCATCGCTTACCAACTAAATTAGGGTAACTTCAGGTTTAAGTGGTCGCTGAATTCAAATCCGGTGTCCTTTTGACGCCATCAGGTCAGCTCAAGGCAAAACCTACAAAATTCATCGCTTACCAGCTAAATCAGGGTACCTTCCCTATTGCAAATACCTATATAGGTCACTAATAGGATTCTATATAAGGATCCTCTAAGTGACCTATATAAGATCCTATATAGGGTCACCTATATAGTTCAGTATAGGAGCCACCTAAAGGGAAAGAAACAGCTTCCTGTATAGGATACTATATAGAATCCTATTAGGGACCTATATAGGACAGATGATGAAGCGGAAGTGTTTCGCAGTAGTTTCCTATATCAGATACAGCTGCGCAGTAGTTATTTTTGACTATGCGATTGCCTAATAGTAGGAACCTGTGCAGGTTCTTATATGGATTCTAACGTAGGAAGAAGGAACCCATACCCTTACCATAGATTCATTTAGGATCCTATAAAGGATTCTATGCAGGAAGCTGGTTCATTTCCTATAGGTGGCACCTATACTGACCTATATAGGTAACCCTATATAGGATCCTATATAGGTCACTTATAGGATCCTTATATAGAATCCCATTAGTGACCTTTACAGACACCTATATAGGTATTTGCAGTAAGGTTTAGGTTTAAGCGGTCGTAGAATTCGAATCCGGTGTCCGTTTAACTCTATCAGGTTAGTATCAAGGTCATTTCAAGGTGAAACCTACAAAATTCATCGCTTACCAACTAAATCAGGATATCTTTAGGTTTAAGTGGTCGCTGAATTCGAATCCGGTGTCCGTTTAACACCGACAGGTCAGTATCAAGGTCAGTTGAAGTTCAAACCTACCAAATTAATCGCTAACCAACTAAAGCTAGGTTAAAGTGGTCGCTGAATTAGAATCCGTGATCGAGATAGAGCTTTTTGTAAAAAATTTTTGTTCGGTAGGAGACTAAGTATATCGTAATAATGTGAAGGGATTAGTTGAAAAACTTAAAAGCATACCTTATAATGCTAACGAGTGGCTACTTTTCATAGATTCGTCTACAAGAAGTTTAAAAGGTGTTTTGTTGCATAATGGTAGTAAATATGCACCTCTGCCAATTGCACACTCTTTTACACTCGGCGAAAAATACGAGACTCTTCAGTTTCTTCTCAATAAACTGAATCACAATAGCCAAAAATGGAAGCTATGTGAAGATTTTAAAATCATAACAATAATGCTGGGACTACAGAGTGAATTTACAAAACACTAGTGTTTTATATGCGAATGGGATAGCCGAGCTCATGAGCAGAATTATGAAAAAAGAATTGGACTCTTCGAGAAACTCTTAATCCATGATCATTTATAGTCATAAATAAACATTTAGTAGATACAATAAAAGTGCTGCTACCTCCATTACATATAAAACTTGTCTTAGTGAAACAATTTGTTAAGGCAATGAGAAAACAGAAAGTAATGCTTATAAGTATGTTTTTGAGAAATTTTCTAAACTTTCTGATGCTAAAATGAAAGAGGGAGTATTTGTCGGTCCGCAAATTAGATCTCTGCTAAACGATGATGAAATTAGGCGAAGAATGAATAGTGATAAAAAAGAAGCATTGCAAAGCCTTAGACAAGTTTGCGCCAAAATTGTTAGGAGAATTTAAATGATACGAGTGAAGAGCAGGGAGAGGGGTTCCCTCAGGTCTTTAAAGACATGGAGCATAGATAGAGAAGGTGTATGGGATACTCATATGCTGACTGACTATTGCTGGTGCCTAAAAAGGGATACGAAGACCGTTCATAAACGAAAGAGTATTCAAAGATCATTTGAGTCAAGGAAGACGTGTTCTTCAGAAAAAAATTCTTTTTGAACAAGCATCATATATTATTTTTATTTATATGTAGCATCATACTTTAAACATCACATGGACCTGGCGTTGGCGCCCCGTTTCTGCAAGGGGTAAATTCTGAAAGAAGTAGTACCTCCACGTGGTTCAGAATGGGTCACGCTGTATTAAGCGAGTTCAAATTTAATTTATTAAAAAAGTACCTGATACTATAGCATTCTTGAATGGAGACAAAATTGCAAGTTCTAAACAGCACAGAAACCACATAATTAATTCTTCAGGTTTTTCCAAATTTGACCATTTACATCTCGTAGCCTTCAGCGACCACTTAAACCCAAAGATACCCTGAGTCAGTTGGTTAGCGATGAATTTTGTAGGTTTGACCTTGAACTGACCTTGATCCTAACCTGATGGCGTCAAACGGACACCGGATTCTAATTTAGTGACCACTTCAACCTAAAGCTACCCTGATTTAGTTGTTTAGTAATGAATTTTGCAGGTTTGACCTTGAAATGACCTTGATACTGACCTGATGGCGCCAAACAGACACCGGATTCGGATTCAGCGACCTCAAAACATAAGGTAGACCTAGTCCCTCTTATGCTGCAGGCTTAGGTGCTTTGTGGTCTGGTGTAATTAATTAGATTTAGCAGAAAAAAATTGTTTAATCAAATTATTATTTTTTATGACTATCGTCATCTATGCCAATACCTAATAGTTGCGGTTTTTCGGCAATCTTGATCTTTCTGTGATTTTTTCACTTAGTGAGGTAATAATCAATGAAAATGAACAAAAAAGTTGTATTACGATTTAATATTGTTTTGAACTATCTTTTCTTAGATAAGTGCTAGAAAGTAGCGATTTTTTCTAAAATCTTTAACTTTGCATCGCCTTTTTATTTCTGAAGAAATAATAAGACAAACACAACAAAAATTATTTTCCAAATAGAATTGTTGTTTTTAGTGAATTATTTTCCCTCTTTTCCACAAAAAAGAATGAGATTATTTGAAATGCAGTTTTCTTTAATGTTTATTTAATAATTCTTAACAATTAACGAGGCGAAGCAAAGTTGAAGATTTTATTTTAAAAAACAACAACTTTTTTAGCACTTATCTCAGAAAAGAGAGTTATAAACAATATTAAATTGTTTAAACAACGTTTCTGTTAACTTTCAATAATTATTATTTTACTACGGATAAAAGGACAGAAAGGCAAAAATTTCTGAACATGAATTCATTCTTACTTCACTCCTATTGAAAATTGCACAAAAAGACAGAAATTTAATTTAAAAAACCGCATCTTTCTAGCATTATTCAAATATAATATTACTTATAATAATAATCAATGGTTTAAAACATTAATTTTCTTGATTCTAATTAATACCTTAATTTATCTTAATTGAAAATTTGACCGCGTCTTTCTAACTCCATTCTATGAGAAAAATTCTGAGAAGAATAATAAATTGTTTAAACAATTGATGTAAACATCAAATTATCAGTATGAAATGTTTTTTTATGTGCCAGAAACAATTCTAATTTGAAAAAAGCCGCAAAAAAAGTCATAATTAGCGCCAAAAACTCGCAAAATCCATTTTTTCACTTATGTGGATTTTTCGGGACCCTATAAACCAGACTTATGGTGTTGATATTTGAAAAGCGATATTTTATGCTTATTCTATAGCTAACTGTGAAGAAAAATGTTGAGTTTCAGCTTGATTAAAATAATATTGAGGATTCTGAATAAGATTGACAAAAACGTCTTTTTTTCTTATGGGAAATACGTGTGGGACTTGCGGCACCTCTAAATATCATTTTTTTCAAAACCAAAAAATGCATTTTTTTGTGTGGATTCAAACAATTTTTGGGGCTGTTACGTCCCGATGTAGCATACCACCCTCCTTATTATTTTCAACTTAGTTTAGGTTTCGGAAAACAGAAGCGGTCACATGCCTCAATCTAAATTATAATTCTAATTAATTTTATTTTGTATCAATAGTTAGGCGTGTATATGTGTATGTGTGAGTATCTTCGGTTGACTAAATATTGATGTTCATTCGAGAAATTACATTAAAATTTGAAGCAGGATTTATTCCTCTCCATGTCTCAATACGCTTTCTGTATCCATGTATTCTTTATATGAATATTATTTTGTACCCTAAATTTATTTCCTGTAAGCATTTTTATGATTTTTCATTTAACAGGAATCTGCATCTGGAGGCTATAGACGTTTGATAAATTGGGACTTTCCACCAATTCACGTAAATAACCTTCTATTTACACCTTTCAAGGCCCTTCCATGGCTCTACCCGGTAATAAGCGTTGAATTTAGAAAAATTAAGAATTTGTGGTTCTATGAATACGCGATTTTTCCTCCGCCTAAAAGTCCCCCAACGTGAAAAGAAAAAGTGCATATCCAAGTCATCTCAATCGACTTAGTAAAATTTAACGAAGGCATGTATTAACCTATTTTTCATTATTAAATCTTTTTATAACTTGTAAATTCAAAAAATATTCAAATTTTTATTTATTAACATTTTAATCATTCATATAAGTCTTAAAAAATACATTAAAGAAATATATTTAAATGTGTGAATTAAAATAATTTTAACTCTAGAGAGATAGTCTTGAAATGATTAAAATTAAATTTTCAAAACTTATATTCCACATGAAGGAATTAAAACAATTTATTACACATATTTTGTAAGGTTATCTGTCTGTGCAATTACAACGAATTAAATATATTGAAAACAAGTTGTCTTTTGGAGACTAGGAACCTATGCGGCGGTCGCTATTGAAATAGAAGTAAATTAATTTCCGAGATATCCTATACTTATAATGACACTTAAGACAGATGGAAAAATCGTGCATTCAAAATAATAGAATAATATTCACTTTTACGCTGAAATCTGAAAATATTATTTTTTCTGTATTCAACGATTATTACCGGGTAGACTGCGGTGCAGGTTTTTGGAACTTATCTTTTACAAATTCCTCCCTAATATCTTCTCCTCATCCATAGTCACGTAGTTGCAGTAAATAGCAAAACATCATAATCCTTTAATTAGAAGAAACAAACCTCGTGTTTATTCAGCTTCATTCAAGGAATTTCTGCAAAAAAATCAGAATTCCAGTTATTCAATTTTTAAACCCGTCTCGCTAAAATTGATGGTTGCGAACCATAGTGGTGGCACTTCCATGTATGGTTTTGAGGACTTAGGTTCCAAATCAGCGCCATCGAGCGCTGCCCCGGTCACTAAAAGTAAGTGAATCTACAGATACCTGACAGCAATTGTTTCCAAACTCTGCTTCCTCAAAATTTTCGTAAATATTAAATTTCGCTTAATTTACTGTAAATAAACTTTACAAACGATGAAAAATGTATACATAAAAAGGTTTTGTATACGCAAAATATTCATTTAAATACTGGAAGTATAATTTGTTGTAATTGAAAGAAGAGATATCAATTATTACACTGAAGCGGTAATAGTTTATAATGGTAAAAATATGAATTTTATACTATATTTCATTATTTTTTCCACAACTAGAATAATACTGAAAACACTATGCGTATAATATTTTATGAGTAGAAATACTTGTTAATTTTTGTACAAATTAAAATAAACCACATAAAGTGAATTTTACTTTATTTATAATGTAA
>NC_046665.1:26142277-26181881 GCF_010883055.1 Belonocnema kinseyi | reverse complement strand
ATAACAATATAATTAAATAATTTCTTGGTTGAAAATAAGCCTAGAATAATTTAATCACGAAGGTTTATAATGTACAATGTTTTGATTTTGAAGGTAACAGCTTCAAAAATGAAGAGACCCATCGTCTCAAATATTCATACATCTAAAGATGTTAATACAATTACTAATTTTCTTTATTATTCTCTTATTCATCTCAGTGCACTAAAATCATTATATTTTATTTTTAAATAACTAATGGATTAATTTGTTTTACATTTCAGGTTATGTTTTGCAATAAAGTTTTTTATTTCTCTAACAAATAAATTTTTATAAACGACTTCTTAATCTTTCAAAATGACTTATACCAGCCCTGTGCATCTCTCCATATTTCAGATCTTAAGGGTGATGGTTCAATCCGAATTAAAAAAATTTTTTATTGGTACGAAACTAATTCCGTATATATTTTTTCCGAAGGATTTGCGAACGAAAGAAAGAAAACTTGTCGAATATCCTGGCTTTTGCGAGACCCTCGGATCAATTAAATAGTGAAAAATCAAAAAATTTCTTGAGGAAATGATTATTTTCCCGACAAATATGAATTTTGCGAATGATATAAATCAGCGGGTAGTAGACGGCAGCATTTAAACTTTTAGAATTGTTTGCTAATTTATTTTTTTTACTCACAATTCTTACATAATGGAAGAATTCTAGAGGCCAAACGATCTTCCAAAGGGCCAGGTGTTGATGATGGTGTCCCCAAATTTTCACAAACTGAATTCGAAGTTGCTATACAATAGTATAAGGGATATCTCCGATCTCTTTTTTGTGGGATAGTAACAAAAAAATTGCATTCTGCTAAATAAAAATAGTATGCGTGTGCACTATTTTGAGGTTAGTATCGCCAATTGAAAATTATTTTAGAAATAAACTTTTTTAGTTGCCTACAAACAAGGTTAGTTTCGGGTCATTGGTTACTAAGCTATTCTGCTTGCCCTACGTTTTCGATTAATAATATTGTGCAGTTTTAAAGTAACGCTGGGGAGATTTAAAATACACATAACCTCAAAACACATACATTAATCAAACTTAGCAAAATAAAATTTTTATAATTATCCCACAAAAGAAGCCCAGATAACAATCGTTCTACGCACGCTTCAAGCACGCATGCGACTCGCACGATGCGATCCATCATTCATGCAGATGGCAAGCACATTCCGCGATTAACTGATGGGTAAGTGCGTGCGTGCAAAATGAGGCTCATTCAGCCATCACTTATGTTATTTCGTCGTAGTCCTTACTGATTAAATATAAGACATGTGTCAATAATATTTCGTATTCGGCGAATTCAATTCATTTAAATCAAATTAATATTCTATTGGAAATAATTTATGTAATAACTTATTTCAAATGATATTTGTATCTGCGCATTGTACATGTGGTTATGTTCATTTCATCAGTTCACGAATTTGCCCAATTCATTCTGGGGTCTTGGTAATTTATTTTTGAGGTTCGGAAATCCAAAATCAATTGAAAAGATATTGAATATTGAAGATAAAAAAATAAATATGATTCCCTAAAAACTTCCTTCAATTAGGTGTCGTTCACTGAGAGATACGTATGTCGTTCACTGGTTTTATAGGTACAATACCCTAGCGGACCGAAGTAACCGAATGGAACCTCTACAAAGTACCCGTAAAGACCCCATTGGATCCCCATTCAATTCCTTTATAAAAAAACTCGAAAAAACAACAAAATCAACTTTTAAATTGTTGAAATTCGGATTCTATGATATAATTCCCGATAGAAGGTCACGAAATAATCACAATAGTTTTTTTGCAACGGTAAAAAGTTAAAAAAAATATAGGACGTATAACGCCTGTTGACTGCTACACTTCAAACGCATCGCCTGTACGTAGCAGTCAACAGGCGTTATACGTCTTTTATATTTTTTTAACTTTTTAAAATTGCAAAAAAAACTATTGCGATTATTTCGTGACCTTCTATAGGGAATTTTAACGTAGAATCCGAATTTCAACCATTTAAAAGTTAATTTTGCTGTTTTTTCGAGTTTTTAAAAAAAGGAACCGAATGGGGACCCAATGAGATCTTTACGGGTACTTTGTAGAGGCTCCATTCGGTCCCTTTGGTTCGCCAGCTTAAGCATATTTCAAATCTATTAAATCTACTCAAATTTGAGACTAATATTTATTTAATTATATTTCAAAACAGAATCGAAGCAAAAAAATCACCAAAGTTATAAAATTTATAATATGTACAAAAAAGAAACTTAAAATTTTAAGCTGAAAAACGCCCGTCATGAAAAAAAAGAAACGAAGAAAAACGTTAATTTTTCAAAACCATACAAAATTAATATAACAACTTTTGGAATTTTATTGAAAAGTCTGAAGTTCGAATTTGGTCATACAAAACAGAATAAAAAATTGTAAGGGATGCACTTCTTCGGCACGCGTGCGCCTCGCACTTCATCGGCATGTGTGTGCCTCATTTTTCATCGGCAGGCGTGCGAATTGCACGAGGTGCGACACATATGTCACGCATATGCGAACACATCTTTTTGGTGACCTGCGTGACGATTTATTCGCACTCATGTCTGCACTTACAGAAAAACAGAAAATATTTATTATTGTAGGGAAAAAACCGGGGGAATCTTACACTGGTAAAATCGATAATTTTCCAAATATAACATGCCCTTAAATTAATTTCTAATGTTGAATTAGCTCAAAAATGGCAAAACATAGAAAATACAAAAAGAATATAAAAACATGTGATTCTTAAGACAGTTGGAACGGTGCGCACAAAAATGGCAAAATCAATGAGACACTCAAAACTTACCAGCGGTCAATGAAAATTCGGTTTTGAGCTTTTAACAATGCACTCCGAATATTTCCGCGTCGCCGAAAGGGATTCCATGGTTGTGGGATATGCGCTTGCTGTCTAATTTTTTGAAATAAATCAGGTAAAAGCTAAAAAATGAGAGTAAAGTGGTGAAGAAAAATATACGAATGGAGACCAAAGCGACTGATAGTTGTTTGGCGCTGATCGATCAATGTTACTTGATCGTACTACCAGCATGTGTACTGTCGGTAAGGCTGCTGCTCTTCGCGGGAATTTTAAATTAGAATAAAAATGCGATTTGTGTTCTTTATATTGTAATTGCTTCTTGACATGTCTTACTTGGCTTCGGAATAGGGAAACTGTTAAAAGTGATAGAAGGATGCCGCTTTGACCTCGCTGATAATAATCGATAATAATTTTTTAAGTTAAAAATGTATTATTTATTGTTTTATTTAGATATATTGTTATGTTGTAACGTGCAAAACACACATGGATATAGCGCACTACGTAGAATCGTATGAATAAGGTAAGTATTATACAGCCTATTCTCGCTTTACAGAACAATAATATAAATCGCATAAATTTCTGATAGAAAATAACAATATCTGCAGATTTTTGCAGAATTTAAAAACGTTCGTCGTTTCAATATCGAGATATATAATGGAAAATATCGTACACGGCAGACGTCGAATTTTGTAACAAATTTTTGCAGGAAAAATTTGTAACAAATAAGAAAATAACTACATTACCGGCACTTACTTTTTACCAACTATTTTTTACGCCCTGATTCGCAAAGATTGATTATTCTTAGATATCGAGACAGTGCGCACGGAGAGAATCAATGCAAAAAATTATTTGTTGTATTATTTACATAGAGTACATATTTTTACCATCAGATCCAGATTAATTTTCTTGTTTAAAAGAATTTTTTCACATTCTACTTTAAATTTTTATAGTCATTATTAATATTAACCTGTATTAACTAAGAATGAAAGGAAAGAAAATAGAAGAAAAACGTTCATTGAAAGAAGTCTGCTTTGTTTTTCTCAGAAATGCACTTAACTGCTAAGTGACCTTCGCCCATGTAAACAAACAAATTTACTTTAGTATGTTTCTTCTTTTCCAAAAAATACATATTTAAGCAGAGCAATCTATGTATGATAGTTAAGTAGTTCACATCACTTTATCTAACAAAACCTCCATTAAAGGACAGTTTGAAATCTATAATTTATTATTTCAAGAACTATAAATACTTATTTAGATGAACGTGTTCCTCTTATTAGTTTCTTTTTAATTGATACTCGCAGTGACTTTAAACAAAGAAAATTAAAGGTGAAAAAATGGTTTTAAACAAGGAAATTAGTTTGGATTTAAGGGTAAAAATATGTACTTTGCGTGAAGAAGGAGTTCCTCATAGTGCAATTGCTGAAAAAGTTGGTGTATCAAAAACTGGTGTCAGTTATACGTTGAATAGGTTCAAAAATACCGGTGAATACACTAATAAAAGTGGTCGAGGAAGGAAACGTTGTACAAGTGCCCAAGAAGATAAGCACATAGTGGTCATCAGTAAAAAAGACTGGAAAAAGACCGCACCAGAATGATCCCATAAGGGTAACAACTATAAAATATCGCTTGAATACTTATAGACTACGTGAACGAATCGCAGCAAAGAAGCCTCTTTTGCGAGTGGTGAAAAAGCTTAAATGTTTAAATTGGGCGAAGAAATACATTTCTTGTATGGCTGAAGACGGGAGAAATGCATTATTTACTAACGAATCAAAATTTGAGCTTTTTGGGGGCGACAGGCGAAGACATTACGTTCGCAGAATGCAAGGTGAAGGAATGTAATCACAATGCGTTGTTTTGACCGTAAAGCATGGAGGAGGTTCGATTATGGTTAGGGTTGTTTTGGAAATGGTCAAACGTGTGATTTAAAAAAAGTGGAAGGAATTTTAAAAAAGGAGGGCTATCACCAAGTTTTGGTAAAGCATGCCATCCCCTCGGGAAAGCGATTGATGGGAGGAAAATTTGCCTTTCAGCAAGTTGACGATCCGAAGCATACGTCAATTCTGTGGAAAAAATACCTCGAAAACAAAGTAAAAGACAGCACTTTGATTTATATGAACCATCCTCCACAGTCTCCCGGGGTCAACCCCATAGAAATATTGTGGGACGAACTGGACAGAAGGGTGAGAATTCTACAACCAACGAATCTGAACCAATTGTGGCAGTACCTTCAAACTGCCTGGAATGATATAGTTGAAACCACGCTTCTTAAATTAACAAACAGGATGCCAAAAATTTGCAGAGCTGCCATTGATGCGAAATGTGGCTACTTCGAGGAGTCCCGTGTCTAAAAAGTTGCTTTCATGAATCGAATCAGAATATTATATTAAATGAGGTACATTATTAAACCTTTTGGACTGTTTTTCATATAAAAAATTCATATAATTCTTTAATATAACTTTTATCCGTTTTAGTTTTTTAATGAGCGAGTTGTTTGTGTAAGAAAAATGTTTGTGAAAAGGAAAATAATCAACTATTTATTAGAAATTGAAAATATAATTTTCATAACACCTACGCACTGTTTCATATTTAATTTATTTTGGAAATTCCATGACTATTTACTTTGAATATTTTTGGGTGTTTTTCATATAAAAAATTTATTTAGAATTTAGATGATCAATTCGTTTGAAAAATAGTTTAGTCTCATAACAATATATCTATATTTTTATTAATATTCTAGCTGATACAAATTTTAAGAAATAAAAAAAACTGTTGATAATTTTTTTATTCTTTAATATGGGGATAATTCTGAATTGAAATAATCTTGAATAATTTAAAAAAAATAATGAATAATTTAAAAAATGTACAATAATTGAAATAAAAATTACTGATGCGCAGAATAAAAAATATAAGAGAGCCCCAATCAAGTACCACCTCTGTGCGTGGTATCTCGAAAACCAATGAAGATTTTTTAAGTTTCTTTGGAATAAATAAAAGATAAAATTTCAGGCTCTATGTCGTATAATTTGGAGATTTTTGCAACAATTTTCGTAGACCCTATCTTTTTTTCTCGCTGAGTTATAGTGGTTGAAAGCCAGCATTGATTTTTAATAGTGCTTGCGTCAAACGATCGCATAATTTGAATCCCTCCGAGTGAACTGTCTCGATATCTAAGAATGATGAATCTTTGCGAATCAGGGCGTAGAAAAAAGTTTGTAAGATTTAAGCGCCGGTAATGTAGTTGTTCGTTAATTTTTTGCAAATTTTCCCTGCGAAAATGTTTTTTAAATTCGAGGTCTTCTGTGTAGAACAATTATTTTATTGAATTATTTGATTAAATTAATTGAATCATTTAATTAAATTTATTTAATTATTTAATTTAATTATTTCGTTTTATCAACTAAATAATAGTAGAAATAATACAACAATTAATTTTTTGCATTGAACCTCTCCGAGTGCACTGTCTCGATATCTAAGAAAGATGAATCTTTGCGAATCAGGGCACAGAAAATAGTTTGTAAAAAGTGAGCGCCTGTAATGTAGTTATTTGCCAATTTTTTGAACATTTTTCCTGCGAAAAATTACATATCTCGATATTGAAACGACGAACGTTTTTAAACTTCTGCAAAAATCTGCAGATATTGTTATTTTCAATAAAAAATTTATGCGATTAATATTAGTGTTCTGTAAAGCGAGAATAGGATGTATAATACTTACATTTTTCATACGATTCTACGTGATGCGCTATTTCCATTTTTATTTTGCACGTTACAACACAACAGTATATGTAAATAAATCAACAAATAATACATTTTTAACTTCAAGAATTATTATTAATTATGATCTGCGAGTTCACGTCGTTATCCTTCTATCACTTTTCACAGTTTTCCTATTCCGAAGCCAAGTAAGACATGTCAAGAAGCACTTACAATATAAAGAACACAAATCGCAT
Source organism: Belonocnema kinseyi (assembly GCF_010883055.1). Classification (NCBI taxonomy): domain Eukaryota; kingdom Metazoa; phylum Arthropoda; class Insecta; order Hymenoptera; family Cynipidae; genus Belonocnema; species Belonocnema kinseyi. The sequence continues at coordinate 26,175,088 of NC_046665.1, read as the reverse complement.
TTTTATTCTAATTTAAAATTCCCGCCAAGAGCAGCAGCCTTACCGACAGTACACATGCTGGTAGTACGATCAAGTAACATTGATTGATCAGCGCCGAACAACTGTCAGTCGCTTTGGTCTCCATTCGTATATTTTTCTTAACCACTTTACTCTCATTTTTTAGCTTTTACCCGATTTATTTCAAAAAATTAGACAGCAAGCGCATATCCCACTACCATGGAACCCCTTTCGGTTACGGGGAAATATTCGGAGTGCATTTTTATAGGCTCAAAACCGAATTATCATTGACCGCTTGTAAGTTTTGAGGGTATCATGGATTTCGCCTTTTTTTGTGCACACCGTTCCACAGCCTCAATTTAGGTAAACCTAGAATTAGGAAAAAGGGTACTAAAATAATTCAGGAAAAATTTATTATAATAGCAAATACGAAAAAGAATATAAAAATAGAGATTGTAATCTTTAGAAAAATAACAAAGTTATAGATCGGAAAGAATCAAAAACTGAATCTCAAAAAGCCAATGAGATATTAGAAAGCGATAATAGAAATCAATGGCTTTCTTTTAAAAATAAGGCGATTAAATTAAATCATTTGACGGATAGCTTAGGAAAAATCCATGAAAAAGATAATAGTTCAGCCGAAATTTGTGAAGGTATTGTTGAGCTTAATGAAAACCAACAATCCCAATTAGAAAAACTCCTTGAGAACAGGACATAATAGAACCTTCTTGTTCCGATTAGTCAAATCCTATAGTGATAATCAAAAAACATGGGAAAGATTATAGATTCTGTTTAGATTTCAGAAAGGTTAATAATATTACAAAAAAATACTACTACCCAAACCCAATCATGACAGAAATATTGGACGCCTTAAGAACCATTTGGTTTGACCAATGCTCCAGCCAGTTTACAAACCACTCAAAATTTTAAAGACCATTTAAAATACCTAAATATTGTATTAGATAAAATAAAGAATGCAAACTTAATGATCAGTCCGGATAAATGTAAATTCGGCTCCTCAGAAATTAAATATTTAGGTTTTAAAGTTAACGACGAAGGACTCCCAATAGACAACGAAAAAAATCAACTAATATTAGAATTTCCTAAACCTAAAAATATGAAACAATTACAACGCATAATAGGGACAGCACGTTGATACAGAAAATTAATTCCACAGTTCGCCGAAATGATAGAACCAATGAACAGATTACTTAAAAAAGATAAAACATGTAATTGGGGATTAGAACAGGATGTGGCATTCCAAATAATTAAAGACCATTTAACTCTACCGAAATCAGAGAAGTTAGAAAAAGACCCGAAGAATATAAAGAATGGCGAATCAGAGGTTCACAACTCTATTTTTACCGAAATGACCCACTTATAGTAAATATATTCAATTACAAGACTCCAACCCTTGGAAATTTGCCGTACCCCAAAGCTTGAGACGTCAAATTTTGTGGCAAAACCACGACGAAACCCAGGCAGGACATTTAGGCTCAGAAAAAACTTACACGAAAATTTCCGAACATTACTTCTGGCCAGGGGTATATTCGGGCGTGACCAAATACGTAAAAAGTTTGTCAGACTTTTCAAAGAGTAAAATCAAGTAACCAAAGTAAGATAGGACTCATAGGGAAAAGTGCAATCGAAGAACCATCTTATTGGGCATAAAATTTAGCGAGGTCTTTACGACATCGTTACGACATCTTTACGACCACTTTACGACATCCTGTGTCCATGTCGCTAAGGTGTCTTTACGATATCGTAAATAAGTCGTATGATCTGACGATGTCTTTACGATATCGCAAAGACACCGAAACGACATGGACATAGGATGTCGTAAAGTTCTCGTAAAGATGTCGTAACGGTCGTAAAGACGTCGCTAAATTTTTTGTCGAAATAAACCCAATAAAAAAAAGCTAACGGGAGCACAATAGAGTCAGAATTTCACAAACGTGTCATTTCGCGTTGGGGAACACCGCGGATTCTTCACACTGATAATGGCACGGAATTTGTCAATAAAACACTCAGAGACTTAACAGAAAAATGTAGTATTAGGCACACTAAAACATCTGATCATTGCATCAAGCCAACCCAACAGAACGTTAAAATAGAGCAATCAAACAAATGATTAAAACCTACCTAGATAACGAGCATTTCACCTGGGATGAACATGTAGATGATTTGAAGCTTGTGATAAACACTAGTAAAAACTCATCATTAAAATTTACCCAAGCATTTTTAAATTTAGGCCGTGAATTAGAACCAATTCAGTCACTGAGAAAAAATATTGAAAATTATAGAGAAATAGAGTTTCAAAGCGTCTATAAATGGGCAGATAGACTAACAAGGTGACAAATTATAAAAGAGAAAGTTCAGAAAAATGTAGACCACTCCAATGAAAGAAAAGCTTCGAATTATAATTTAAGAAGAAGACCAGTAGCACATAAAATAGGAGACAGAGTCTTAAAAAGGCTAACCAAACTGTCAATTAAAGCAGATAAAAAGAGAGGCAAACTATATGACCAATATGAAGGTCCTTTTATTATTAAGAAAAAAGTTTTCCCAACTATATACGAATTAAAAAGCCCTAAAAGAAAAAGTATAGGTAAATTGGACATAAATAATTAAAAATTAGAAAACGCTAGTAGTAGATTTTCAAAATGAATTTTGATAATGTTTTTCCTGATATTAATATAAAAAACATTTACAAAATAAATGATAATTTACGAGAAAATTAATTGACTCATATTACCCCCTATGCTCATCTCGCCCCACCCTACCCTTTGCGACGCAGTTTGTGACAGGGACAATGTGCGACGCATATGAGTCACACTTTGTGAGGGGACTTATTTATTCATGATATATTTATACAATTTTGACAATATAATAATAGCAGTGACGTACATGCCAGCACTGACACATTTTAATTGTGACAAGTACGGTGTTAATTTCGTCTGTGGTAAGTATAATATTTTTCATGCATATACATAACCACACAAAAAATAGTTCCTTCTACACTGTGAATATTAGTAATAAGCGAGTAATAAACACGTTTTTCGAAAAAGTTTAGAGTCTTCACTTTTGGTTAGATCTTCAATTTTTTTCCAAAACTAAAGCGCATTAAATTCTCAATTAACCTTACCTCGAAGTTGTTGCCTGCTTCTTTTTTTATTTATAATATTTTTAATTCAAAGTATGAAAAATGTGCGATTAAAAAAAACCTTCATACTGCAATAGCTATAATTGATTTGTTTAATAATTTGTTTATTGATCCACTTAATTGTTACAAACTCAATAAAGAAATTGGTAAATAGTCTTATTTACTGTAGAAACTTTTTTCTTTTTGGTATAACTGCTATGCGTTAATGCAGAAACATTTAATAACAAAATATTTGTAAAAATTAGCAAAAATCGATGTTATAATCAAATTTCGTTGACATTTTTTTTTAATATCCTGTTTTCGAGACTCTAATTTTCCTTATTAGTACCTGAATTTCTGTGAATATTTTTAAAAATGGTATGTGCTTGATAATATTCCGTAAATTATAACAATTTAAATTTTTATGAAGAAACAAGACAAATAAGTTCAAAGTTTGGCACAATTTTTGAGTGTTGGTCCGTGCGCTTCGCACTCGATAATGTCTTTATTTTGCGTTTCGTGCTCGATTGTGTATTTAACTTGGGCTGCGCTCTCGATTTTTGTATGTCTCCCATATTTGTGCAAAGACATTTTAAAATTAAAGGTCAAAGCATCAAAAACTGTAATTTAGTGATGGTGAATTCCCTTTTGTCCAAAATGTGAAATTTTCTACATTATGCTCAACACTATTATGTAAAATGTATATTATATTTATTTCTGTTTATTTTTGGTTTAATTAATTGAAAAAAGGTCATTTTTGTTTGAGGTCATATTTTTTTTTTATTATTTCAACAAAAAATATACTTTTCACCTACGTTTTTTATTTTCTATCAGTTTTCAGTGCCTGTATCTTGTAGTTGCAGTGGAAAATATTTATTATTGTTGATAAAAACATGCGGAAACTGAATTGCTAATGCGCAGCTAAAATGTATAAATATTCCTTTCACGCATAATAAAAAATGCGTTCATGATGAATTACCTGCTCTTTATTTTAAAATATAAATTAAAATATTTTCTATTCCCTCTAAAAATCCTAAATGTGCGCACACACCAAACCCGCACCGGCACGCATGACGTCCGAGCCTCACGACGAGCGACACACCTGTCACGCATATGATGACGCAGCTGTGTTATCCCCTGCGCGCACGTTGTCCGAGAAAATTCGCACGTGTGTTGCACCGTGCGCGCACTTTGCTATCTGCTTAAAATGTCAGATAAAAACCATTTAGAGACCAGATAGGGATCGGGTAGAAACCCATTTTGTTTCTAACTGTCTCTTACTGGATCTTAACTGGTCTTAATTTCAATATATGGAATGCAGCCGGGTCATAACCGGTTCTTATATGGGAAATGGTAACAGAAAATAAGTTGTAAAAATCTTCTACTAACCAGTCCTAACAGGGTACTACTCGGCATTCGGGAACAGAAATGAAATATTGTTGGATTGAAGTTATTTTCTAACTGGTCTCTAACCGGTTCCTGAAAGACACTTGATACTGGTGTGTACTTTAACCAGTCCTAACCGGGTTGTATCCGGCAATCGAAAAGAGGAATTAAATATTTTCAAAGACCAAAGTTAGGTTCTTACTGGGCTCTAACCGGTTCCTAAAAGGTACTTGGCATTGGCGTGTGTTCTAACCGGTCCTAACCGGGTTTACCCTGAATTTGGAAACCGAAATTAAATATTGTCAAAGGCTTAAGTTAGTTTCTAACGGGTTTCTAACCTTATAGGCTCCTATGTAGGATCACCTATATAGGTCAGTATAGGAGCCACCTATAGGAAATGAAACAGGTTTCTGCATAGGATACTGTATAGAACCCTATTAGTGACCTATACAGGACAGATGATGAACCGGAAGTGTTGCGCAGTAGTTTCCTATAGCAGATACAGCTGCGCAGAAGTTATTTTTAACTATGCGATTATCTAGTGGTAGGAACCTGTATAGGTTCTTATATCGATTCTAACCTAGGAAGAAGGAACCCATACCCTTACCATAGAATCATTTAGGATTCTATAAAGGATCCTATGCAGGAAGCTATTTCATTTCCTATAGGTGGCACCTATACTGACCTATATAGGTAACCCTATATAGGATCCTATATAGGTTATTATAGGATGATTATATAGAATCCTATTAGGGACCTTTGCAGGCACCTATATAGGTATTTGCAGTAGGGCTATCCGGCCATCAAAAAGATAAATTAAATATTGTCGAAGACCGAAGTTAGCTTCTAACTGGTCCCTTGCCGGTTCCTAAAAGGCACTTGATGCTGGCGTGTAATTTAACCGGTCCTAACCGGGTTCTATTGGGCGATCGAAAAGAGGAATTAAATATTTTCAAAGACCAAAGTATCCGGAATTTGGGCACAGAAATTAAATATTGTTTAAAACCTAATTCAGCTATTCAGGTATGCTTTATGCCTTTTTGACAATGAAATTATTCTATTGAATCTGGATCTAATTTTTTCACTTACATGTTAATAAAACTTTATTTGGGCTTATTATGCGTTGAAATTTACATGACACATTAAAATAAGTCTTTTTTTTGACAGAAATGTGTTTTAACACTGTAAACGATGGAAATTGTATCTGAAATGCTTTTTTTGGATAAAGACTTATTTTTACTATTTATCAAAGTTTTAAGCTGCACAAAACAAATGTAAAACACTTTTATGCAATATATCCTAATGTGACATTTCATGGTCTGCGTACTTAGAAGTAGAAATTTTAAAAAGCATTAAATTCCTATAAAATTCTCGTAAAACCTAAATTGATTGTTTTATCCTTTCACTCTGAAATTCAGGAGACGCCATCCCTAATTTTCAATTAAAATAATCATCACTGAAAATTTTATCATGAACGTGTGCTATTTTGACTTGAATTTCGGATTTAGCAGTTCAAAGTACAAAGAAATACAATGGTCTCTAAAAAAATTCTTAAATTTTTCTTTTTGATTTTTTGTGAGCAGCCTAACAAAAGAAAAGTTCAAGAATTTTTACGGCGAACATTGTACTTCAATGTATTTTGAGGTTGTGAATCCCAATTTTAGGTCAAAATAGCACATTGTCTGGTAAATTTGGGACATAACGCCCAAAAAAACGTTATTTTTATACTAGAAAATAAAGCTCTTTTAGATTAGGTGCTAAACTAATCAGATAAGGTGCTATTTTGTCGTCAACTTCAGATGCAGCGCTTCAAAATACGTATAAATACAATTGTCTTCGAGAAAGTTCTTGACATTTTTTTTACTGTGTAATCTTCTACGGAAATTATAAGAATTTATTTAACTTCTTCATATAACGAATCAAATTATTTATTTTATATATCAAAAGAAAGATTAATTTATTGCGACTATATTTCCGTACATATCTAGATATAAGAGACGTGCGTTTTAAGTATAATCAGGTAAGACATATAACCAAGTCCTTTTGAATTCCGGGTAAGACCCGCATAGGAACCTCATACAAACATTCGTTTTTACATAGAACCCGATAAAGTGCCGGGTATACAGGGGAGAGAAAAAACGGATGAATTTCGGGTAGGAATCAGATAAGATCTGAGCAAAAGTATTTTATGGGCCCAGTTACGAATCGGGTACCAATATCGCTTGATGTCGCATAGAAACCGGTTCGCTGACGGTTACAAACTGTGGACGAAATTGGGATAGAAACTGTTTAAGAACCTGGTAGAAATATTTTTAGGACCCAGTTACAAAACGGTTAGGTGACCTTTACAACCCGGGGACGAAATTCGAATCTGGGCTGATGAAGAATGGGTAAGGAATCGGGTACAAATATTACATGGTGCCGGATAGAAACCAGTTAGTTGCCAGTTACAACTCGTTGACAAAATAAGGTGAACGATCGGTTAAGACCGGCTAAGAACCGGGTAGGAAAATTATGAGGACACAGTTACAAACCAGTTAGGTGACGGTTACAACCCGGGGATGAAATTCGTATGAGGGCCAGTTAAGAAACGGGTACAAATATTGCAGAATGCTGCCCTAGTAAAAATGCCTAATAAGTTATCAATAGAAACTGTTTGAAACCATATAGGATGCAGATAGCTTTCTATGTGGTCTTAGGTGGTTCTTAAGAGATTTTTTATTTGAATATAGTTTCTAATGGCTTGTATTCGACAATTATACGGCTACTGGAACCAACATTAACTTGAATTTACTTTCTTAATAGGCTCTATTAGGCACTAATGTGCTTTTAAAACACGACTAAGAATTTTACGATGTATGTGGTGTGTTAAAAATTTGAAAAGAATTTTTCTTAAAGGCAGAGTTAATTTAAAATCATTCAAGTACGTTTAAAAATCATATACAACAAATCGAGCTTTAAAAACCTTTTTTCCTAATTTCTAATGTATCGGATGAATGCCGTCAATCATTTATGATATCGCACTCAGCGTGATATCGTAACTAAGGGGATTAGGCGTTCGACTTATAAGCGTGCGGTGCGTGCGTTCGATTCTCGGCGCTTGCGGATATTTTAATTAAACTGCGTTTGTCTTTCGTTATCAGTGATAAGCTTCTTTAGGCAAATTTAACAATTACTTTAGTTTTAGAATAAAGTCCGGAGTATAGTTAAGAGGAATTGACTGTGAATAAAAATACGAGAAAACGAAGAAGAGTTTGTCAGAGGATTCAGAAAGGTGTAAAATCTTTAGATTTAACTTTTGCAAAGAAAATGGATTTTACATTTGAAATAATATTTTCCTTCTTTGAATAAAAAATTTTTGGTAATAGATTACGGCAATGTGCTAGTTAAAGTTTTTTACTATTGCAACCATAGCATCACCGGAGATAAAATCCAGATAGACATTTAAAAGTCAATTAAGGCGTATTTACACGCATGTAAATACGTGTAATACGCTAGTAAAAGAAACAGAGAGTGGAAAATTGGAAGAACAGTACTCTCTATCTCTTTTACTCTAATGTATGTTCTGCTGGCTGGCGACCAGTGTGTGTAGATACGCCTTCAATTGACTTTTACAGGTGGCGTTAAAAAATTATCTTAAGCAAAAACCAGAAGAAAATATGTCAAAAAAAGTCAAAAGTACAAATTCTACAAGTCAACTAAAATATTGACTTATAAAAAACTCTCGTTTTGCAATGAAAAGCAAGGTTAAGGTCTCTTTATAAGATTCTCTTATTCGACTATGAATACATGCAAGTGAGAAAGAATTTTATTTTTAAACTTCGCGCGCAACATACTACTTGAGCTATTATGGATGCGCTTGCAGTCACCTTCAGCAGAAGTTAATGACATTAAAAAAAATTTTTAACGTTTTAATAAAAAAGTATTGCGATTACTCCTTGAGTTTCTAATAGGAATTTTAACGTAGAATCCGAATTTTAACAATTTAAAAGTTTATCTTGCTGTTTTTTTCAATTTTTTAAGAAGGAACCGAAGGGGGACAAAGTAGGTTCTTTAAGGGTACTTTGTAGGGGGTCCTGTCGGTTCCTACGGTCCGCCAGGGCAGCAACAATAGATCCGATATAAAATTATTAATTTTAATAAAACAAATTTAATTAAAATAGTTTACATTATTTATTAAAAAATAGTTAAATGGGCAACTTTTAAGAAAATCCTGGCTTAAATTTAGTCTACCTTCATTTATAGACTATTTATTTCGAGGCATTTTAATATTTTATTTTATAGAAATCACTTGTAACAAAAATACGGACGTAGACCTATATCTTTATAGATAAAGCTGATTGGTCGAGAATATTTTCGTTTGGTGAAGTTTGGCGCAGCACAGGACCGTGCTTTGTGTCGCAAGTACCCCAATAATGTTACGTTTATCGCATTTTTCAGAATTGATTTATTTATAATTTATTTAATTATAATTTATTGTAAATAAATATAAAAAATGGTGGCAACCTGTGTAGTTTGTGGATGTTGTCAAGACATTTATATGGTGATCTGTTTTAATACGTAAGTGAAGTTATTGAATATAGTAAAATAAAAAATGTTACAACAAAAACAAAACCTCAAAATGTGAAGTTTTGTACCTATGCAATAGAAATGGTTAATTTTATGTTATAGAAATATTGTTCAAATTTTTGACAGCTTTTACATTATTTCTGAACTCACAAAACGATTATGATTGTAGCATTTTCAATCCAATTTGAAGAAGAATTTAAGGTTACCAAGTTTTTAAAATAATCTATCTGAAACAGGTTATTTTACATGAATGTTCTTTAAAATTCAATTTATTATAAGTACAAATTTCTAATGTATTGCTTATCTTTTTGTTTAATTAACAGTACAGAATATTTAGGCAATACCTGGGGCCACCAATTCACTTGACAGAGTCCTGAAATAGATAAACGTAGGTCTACGTCTTATATGTTTTCTCTCTCTCTAGAGCCCATTTCAATTCTCCCCAAAGCGTTACCTAGTCCATTCCTATATGTCTATGACGTGGATTCCCTGCAGCCATTAGCATGTGAACGGACTAAATTGAGTGTCGCTGACGCTTAATTCAGTATAAATCTTATAATTCTTGCCCAAAATAATCGATTGAAAACCATTGTAAAAAGAGAGTTACAACTAAATTCTCATTAAATTTAAAAATAAATTGTCGCATAAATTATAATATATAACAATATTATTCAACTGGAATTTCCCTAAATTGTGTTTAATTAGAATGGTCCTAATAAAAATGTATTACTTCATACTTCTCATTCGAAAATTGCTGTGTGTGCATTTTGGTTTAAAAAACAATTCCATGTGAAAATCGTTGATATAACCTGAAACTGTTCAAAACTTCTACACCTTTTTTGAAATCTATACTGAACACCGCTAACTTAACGCATTCTATTAAAAAATTTTCGCTTATGAGGTTGTGAAGTGTAAAGAAGCTCACTTTGTTAAGCAAATAGATTTACACAAGTACCATTCCGCACTTATGCACAAACATTATAATGGAAAAATATACACCATTACGGACTGCGTCAAAGAAAATTGTATTATAATTAAAATAAAAGATTGTATTGTAGTTTCAAATAAAATAAAAAATCATTCACGAACACTTTTTAAGCTAAGAATTTCAAACCAATATCTTTGTGCTTATTGTTCTTTATAAATCTCAATGAATCGCCTTACCTGATACATGAATGTAATATTGAATAAAATAAATAATTTAATTTATTTTTGTCAATATAATTATTGGTAATATTCACTGGATATTACTCTTTAAAATCATATATGATAAACAGTAGCATGTTAGATAATAATTCACTGTAATATTTGGAACATTGAAATTTAACATCTCAAAAACTTAACAGTAATATCAAAGATCTTTCAAATTCTTTGCTTCTTCATTTAATATCATATATACTTAGAATAAACATCGATGACATTTAGAATAAGTATCTTGGATATTAAATACTTAATATCTGCGGATATTAAATCTAAGTATTTAGATCATGGTCCCATAGTTAAGTTACAGATATGTTACGACTTAGTATCCAGATACTAACCGTTAGTATCCAGTTTTCTCCGTGCAGTCACTTGACTTAGTCCGTGGCTATGATGTATAACCGGGTTCACCTGAGTAAAAGTTTAATAAAGCATATAATAATAAATAGCGGATTTTGACTACACACTCTTAGATTTTTCCTCAGATGGGGCCTTTAATATCAGGGCAGAAACAATAGAAGAATTAAAAATGCAATGGAGGTAGAAGCTATCCATGGCGAGCACCCCAGCATGTTAGATTAAAATGAAGTGAATAGTGAGACATCTAATATATGGCTAAGAAAGGGTGTTCTGTATGCAGAGACGGAAGGATTCGTCATTACGATACAGGACAAGGTTGTCATCACTAGGAATTATCGCAAAGACGTGTTCCATCAAGACGTGGTTGACCGGTGCCGATTATATGGAGATACCAACGAATCAATCAACCACATTATTGACGGCTGTCGCGTAATAGCTCAGAGAGAATATACGCACAGACACGAAAATGTAGCGGGCATTACACATCAACAACTTTCCCTAAACCTAGGACTCTTAAAAGAATGGATGCATTTCTATAGATATATTCCAATGCCCGTTTAAGAAAGCGAAGATTACATCTTAAATTGGAATGTTACTATCCAAACGGATCATTTAATCCGGGCCAATCGACCTGACATCGTGATGCGAGAAAAAAAGGTGGAAGAGTCTACATCATCGACGTTGCTTGTCCGCTTAACCAAAATTTGCAGTCAACCTATACAACCAAGATCCACAAGTATAGCGAGTAAAGGCATGAAGTAAACACCATATGGAGGAATGTGAATCATGCATCTATTCATCCCATTGTGATTTCGGCTACAGGCATTGTGCACGCAAGATGCACTGAACGTCTTGAACATTTAGGAGTCAGTAAGGTATTAGCAGCAGCTCAGAAGGCGGTTTTATTGAACACCTGTCACATTGTAAGAAAGTTTCTTGATCATCAGGAAGTGAGCGACTAAAAACCCCTGGAATGGCAGACGGTAGCCCTAAGAAAGCATCCAGAGGTGACTGTTGTCACCTCCAACGCTCGTGGCCGCTCGTCGTTGAATACCTACAACATCATCGCAGGAGGTTTCAAGCATCATATTAAATTAGTTTCATTAACTTATAATATTCTAATTTCATCAGGCACTTGATTTAGTCAATGGCTATGATGTATAACTGGGTTTACCCGAATAATAGTTTAATAAATAATGGTTCTGTCAGGTATCGACGCAATCTGTCCATGGCTTGGATTTATTATCGAAACGCATTTGATAAAACGAGCCATGAACTACTTATCAAGCTTCTTGAGTGCCGAAAGGTACATTCAACAATAGAGAGATGTGTGAAAGAGCTTATGTTATTGCAGCGGACAAGATTTGTCATAACATTTGACAAAAGACAAGTGACTACCAGCTATGTCACATATAAGAGGAGGGTCTTCTAAGAAGCCTCTTTAAGTCCGATACTTTTCTGCATTTCCCTCTTACCTCTATCTACTCGGCTCCGAGACAATAGACCTGGATACCTATGTGGCCCGTTGCAAAGAAGGTATTTTAAGGTCAACGACCTTTTACACATGGACGATCTTTAACTCATTGCCTATAAGAAAGAGGACTTTAGAACCCTTATGACAGTGGTAAATAGGTACTCAAAAGCAATCGGCATGAGCTTTGGACTTGACAAATGTGCCTGCATCAATCTAGACGAAGGAAGACTAGAAAATACATAATCACGTGAAGTTCAGGATCTTCAATTCAAAGGTGGAAATACCATTCAACATCTGCTAATAGAAAAACATATGCAGCTTTTTGGAATACCGCAAGTATCTAGTGGGATACCACAATGAAAGAGTAATAGGTGAGTCCCTGTTACGAAAGTGTGAAGTTTAAAACTAAAATAAAAAAGGATGTAATTTCAGGACAAAGTTTTCTTTAAACTATCCTCATATAAGGAAAATCACGCGAAGAGATCTTATCGCTAAGGTTAAGGATATCAGGATTAATCAACACATCTCAGAAGACCACGTAATAGAGATTAAACAATAGGTTGATTTGGATCTGAAAAACGACGGCAATAAAAGTCAGTTAGAAGAAGCTGCATCACACGATCAAACAGGGGCAATTATGTTCTTAGTCACCTGCTAATGATCCAGGACCATCACATCATCAAGAGGTAGATGACCTTCTACAAGCAGAGGCAGAACCAGAATTTCAGTAAACATATTGCTTTCGGCTGTTGAAATAGTTGCTATTAAAATGGAGGTAGAACAACAGCTTCCTACTGATGAACTTCATGTGGATAATGTAGATAATGAAGACCTGATTAAAGCTGAACTCATAGGTGCTAGCATATTGTGAGGCTGTGGCAACCGTTCGAACGTTGGGCCGCAAAACTAGGTCTACAAATGCAGTTTTTGTACCAGCAAGGGATTGAGATCTACCATAGAAGATTAAGTTGAATATGGATTTCAGCAAAGTGAGGTGCCAATTGGGTCGATTAACTCAATATGAAAGGAAATAGAACCACAAAACTGATAAACTATGTTACTAAAATCATTCACCCTCAGTGCCTATAGACTGTAACACCATCAATATTGGATGAGACTATAGACTTGCAATGACAGAGACTTGATGTTCTTTCTGCCAGACTGTTTCGATACAAGAAAAGTAGTGCAAAAAGGAAACTTAGTGGAACTAACAATTACTCGGGCGTTTAAGAGAAAATGGACAGAAGCGATTTATATGCTGCGTGGTTCCAACTAGACAGGACAAGAGTTTGCAATAACCCTGAAATGCAGCTGACAAACATCACAGCTTTAGATACCATAGACCATAGACTTTAGAAGCATAGACGCTATTGCCCTGATTCAAGCTCGTAAACATCAAAGGAACTTACCAAATGGCATTCATTAACTACAAACAAGCGATTGATTTCGTGCCGAACGACTATTTGCTTGAAGTCATTAAAACGTACCAAATATGCCCACGCATTACGACAGATATTTCTTAAAGACACTCCTTCAGTGCACTATGGTTCTGTTTAGCGTTGATCTCATTACAACTCATTGATATTGAGGTTGCTCATCAAGTGACCCATCTTCTGTGCATTCTAATTAAATCCACACGGAGTTCGTACAGATAAATGCCGAGGGGCTAATCACTCTCAAATCAGTGTAAATGTTAAAATTTAACGTCCACCTTACTGACGTTATTGACATTAAAAAGAACGTACGCACCTTATACGCTTTAACTGAAACCGGCATACTAAAAATCGCGTAACTCATAGTGTGAATACAGTCATAGCATTATGAAGCAATATGACTTCTAGCGGACGCTTCTTACGAGCGCTATTTACACTAACCGCAGTAACCGCACGCAGTGACTATTCTCGTCCTCATACGAGTCCTTATATTCATTATTTCGTATGTTTAAGAAATTATTTGAGTTTGATTTTCTATTAGTATTTTCGTCGAGATTTTCGTGTACTGTTCTTTTCATTAATAATATATCTGTAAACTAACTTGTAAATATATGGAATATCTTCTTCAGAACGAGGACGAATAATTCTGGCTTCCAGCTCGATGAAATAATTATAATTATAATTTCAAATCAATATTTTCGACGGTCGATTAATCTAGCACCTCCACAGCCGAATTTCGAAATTCTTCATAGCTCAGAATTTTCATCTTTTTTTGAGATTTTTTGTGTGAGCTATATACAATTTTTGGGCTCTTACTTTTTTCAAAAGATTAGTTTTCTTGTGGATAGCTCAAATAGTATGTTGCGCGCGAAGTTTAAAAATAAAATTCTCTCTAACTTCAAGCGCAGCGTTGTTGTCTGAGGTTTCCACTGCATGGCGAAAAAGGAACCGAATGGGGACCCAATGGGGTCTTTACGGGTACTTTGTAGAGGCTCCATTCGGTTCCTATAGTCCGCCAGGGTATTCTTAAATCTAAGGGTATTCAGCATGAGATAGTTGAGACAAGCCTAACGACTACCTTCAGTACAAAACTCAGATTGATTATGAAGAGTTCTCTTAACTCGAAAAACAAAATCAGGGAAATCAGCACCTATGCCATCCCTATCCTCACGTTCTCCTTCGGGTTCATCAAATGGTCGAACACCGACCTTGAAATATTAGACAGAACGGTCCGTGTCAAAAAGATGAAGCACCGAATGCTTGGTCAGTTGTGAGACTATTTTAACAGCAATCGAGATGTTTCACTTTACAACATCAGCTGTGAAGCGGATTTTGACTACACGGTCCTGAATTTGTCTTCAAAGGAGGCCTTCAATATCAGGGCAGAAACCATAGAGAAATTAGAAATGGAATTTTGTACCTAGAACATTATCGCATATAAACACCATATAAACATAAAAGGGGTCTATTTAACCAAACTTAGAGCGTAGTCGAGAAGTATTACTCAGGCCCGGACCGGGCGTCGAAGTCAAAATCTAGCTAAGATGTTCTTTTGGTAAACCCAGGCGGTGAAGCCAAGATTATTGCGAGAAGAGGATCGTACTCCTAGTTGATGGTGCCGTTAGATGAGACGGGGCTGATGGACTAAGATTTGTCCTAGCGGATGGCGTTGTTGGGGCTCGAGAACAGCAAAGGGGTTGAAAGCGGAACGTAACCCGTATCGGGGCGCAGAGAGCACAAGACTGGTTCTCGGTGACCAGGTTTTGGGTATAAGGACTCGGAAGTGGGGTTCTCCCTACTCCTAGTACTGGGTTCGCAGGGTGGTAACATTGTGAGGTGATTATAACTTTGTAATAACCCCCCCCCCCCCCCCCCCCCCACTGTTTGGGACAAAGTTTAGTTTTTAAGAATTGCCTCGCAGCTTACAATTCCAATGCAAACGTGAAACCGTCTTCTGCATCGGTTACATCTAATTGTATAAAGGAATCACCTTCTTGTTCCTCATTGATTTATTTTTCCTCGTCTTCCGTATTATTTTCTATATTCCTTTCCTCTATTTGTGTCAGTTCCTCTTTTCTGAATGAAATTTTTTTGGCGTCCCTCAAATCTTCCCTTGTTTCAACCCAGCCTCTTTTAATATATTTTGTTTTCGATGAATCCGGAACCGTGTGATAGTTTTTGGTCCGATTTGACATGTCACCACAATAGGTGTCGTGAAAGATGTAGATTTCCACAGAAACCATCCTCTCGTAATGAGCACTATTCCATATTTTGATATCTTCCATCTTCTATTTCTTCCGCTATTCCGCTTTCTTTGATTCTTCAGCTGAAAAGTAACTTATATCTAAATTCTACTTATTTCAATTGAACTTTTATCTTGGCCTCTTATAGCCGCATTTACTTTATTTTCAGAATCTGTATTCTTATCAATTCTCGGCAATTTATTTTGCTTTATTTAGTACTATAAATGATGTTTTTATACTGAAATTACTTAAGTAATTTTGACTGTTATGTCTGTGGAGGGTATTAATTGTTCTTTGGTGCATATGGTTAAGCAGAAAATTGTTTATTAAGTTTTATTAACGCATGTTTGGAATGAAATGTGAAATTCAATAATTGAAGTGAAAACAGTGGAAATTGTCTATTCTCCCTTGCTTTTGAAGTAATCAAGCCTGCCTTTAAACGTTCGGCGTGAATTTTTTCTTCTATTTTTTCGTTATGATTTCTTTCTTCTGTTCGTGCTTTTTCAAAATGTATATGTTTGTGTTAATTTTTATCATTTTCAGTGGTGTAAAAAACAAATTATTCACGTGCATGCCATTTCAAAGAAAAACTAGAATTTCACTCATTTTTTACTATTAGATTATTTAATATCTTTTACATTACAGTAACCTAGTGATTTCCCATTCTTTGTTTTCATTTCGTAAATTGTTGGTGAAACTTTCGCTTATAAAAAATGGTCCTTCGAAATTTGTATTCAATTTCTGAGATATCCTTTCTCTTTTATTCGACAATGTTTTATTGCTTTTTAGAACTTGTTTTATAAGCTTGCATGGACTGAAGCTCTCTACCAAAATTTAAAAAAGCTGGTGTGAAACCTGTAATAATATAATAATATTCTAGGCGTTCCCCATTTCGAAATTATACGTTTAAGAAACTCTTTATCAATTTTTGACGATAATTTACTTTTAACTGGGATTATTTCTACCCATTTTGTAAACATATCCACAAAAACCAAAATGTATTGATTTTGCGATTTTGTCATTGGCATTGTACCCATCATATCAGTTGCGACCACTGTCCATGGCCTGCTTGTTTAGTATCATGATTTTCGATTAGAAGTTGTTCCCGTATTTCTTTTGGTATTGTTAATTTCCACGGGTTGCTATCTAAATTGAAGCTTTTATTTCATTTTCATTTGATCTTGATAATGCATTTGGGACATGGTTTAAACTTCCCTTTCTTGCTAATCTACCTGTTGGATTTTTTAAATTGTGCAGCCCTTTCAATGCAATATGATCTGTAATTCCTTTAAATGAGTATCCCTCTAGGTTTGGTCTAAAGTTCCTTATCGCCCATACTACTGCTAAACATTCTTTTTCTGAAGCGCAATATTTACGTTCTGCTCCATTCAGACCTCTACTTGCAAAAGCTATTACATCATTTTCGTTGTTTATTGTTTGTGTTAAAACAGCTCCTAACTCTATATCGCTAGCATCGGTTTCAAGTTGAAATGGACTTCCAAAATCAGGGCAGGCTAAAATTGGTGCTGTTGTTAGTACGTATTTAATAGTCGTGAATGCCTGTTCCTGTTTGACAGTCCATTTCCACTTTACTTCCTTTTTAATAGTTTTTGTAGTGGTTCTATTATTTCTGCAAATTTCGGAATAAATTTCCTATACCATAAAGCCATTCCTATTATTCTCTGAATTTGTTTAACGGTGTTTGCCCTTTGCAAATTAAAAACAGGTTTAATTTTTTCTTCATATACCTGTAACACTTTTTCGTTTTCTTTGAAACATAAATATTTTATTTCGGAACATCCAAATTCAGCTTTATCCAAACTTATTGTTGAACCTGCATTTTTTATTTTATCTAACAGGATTTCCAAATATTTTTAATGATCTTCAAAATTTTTTGAAACTATTATAATGTCGTCGAGATAACGGAATACATGTGGTATCTAATGGTATGCTGAACGAAGATCGATTTTAGACATGCATTTTGCTGATCTCAGTGTGTCTAATATTTTAGACATTATTGGAATTTGATTAAGTCTTTTTTAATAATATTATTTACTTTTCTAAAATCTAAACACAATCTATATATTCCATTATGTTTTTCATCATTACAATCGGATTTGACCAATCGCTATTCGATGTTTCTGTTATTTTTTCTTCTAATAGTCTATCTACTTCCTCGTACATAAACTCTCAAATTTTTAGTGATACATAATAGTATTTTTTCTTAAGGGTTTCATGTCCTGGTACATCTATTTTATGGCTAGATAGATGTGTGGTCTTACTTCAGTTCCTTGGCTTATAATTTTTCTTTTAATTAAATTCTCTCATTGCACTTGTTGTGCTTCATTTAATTCCACTATGCCCTCGGAAATTTCTTCGCAAAAATTCTCAATTTTTCTTTCTTTCAATTTTAATGTGTTTAATATTATTGTTAATTACTGCATTATTCCTAAAATTATACCAATTACTTTTTCTAATTGCGAATAATTTTTCTATTAACGAATCACTTTTTTCCTCTTTTTTATCGATTAACGTTTTTAATTTAGAATCATTTTCCTCTTTATCGCATGCCAGTGACCCTTTAAATTCTGTTTCTAATTTCCTACCTTTTTTCGTATGTACATTTGTGTTTATTTTCTTTCAATCCTTATTTGTTTTCTTTTCTCTCTCTCTCTATTTTGACTAGCCTGTTTATCTAAAATACTAAAGTCCACGCTGGCTCGTGCCAGTGTTGCGTCGCTCGCCTTGTAAGGTTTAGGGTGTTGGGCACCATGCCCTTGGACACTCTGTGCCGGCTGGGCTGCTGGCGGGATCGAGACCAGTGCATCACCTGTAAAGGTGTTCGCACAAAAAAATACGTGTGCAGTATTCTAGAAACGCGTCACGCACGAGCCGTCCGTGCACACACCTAGAGCGCCAACCAATCGCGTTCGATCTGTCGCGCTGCTGAGGTGCGAGTTGGCAACGTACCGTTCACCTATCGGTCCGGCACTCGAAACAGATTGGCAACGACGAAAACTTTTGCTTCTCGAGCGGCGGTCTGTTATGTGAATAGAACATAGCCAGTCCGCACCGCAGCTGTGCGACAGATCGCATGCGATTGGTTGGTTCTATGTGTGCGTACACGACCGGCTCGTGCGTGAGCTGTTTCCAGATACTGTACACGTATTTTCTTGTGCGAACACATTAATGAGGGCTTGGGGTGGGGTGTGTGGCGACATGAAGAAGATACTTCGCACTGTAGAAAATTTGTCTTTTTCTCTCGTATATTATTTTGCAGTAATTCTGGTAACCACCAAATCTTTTTCTCATAATTCATTTTTAAACCTAATCTTTCTATCATATCGTTTCCTATTATTCCTATCGATCTTAAATCTGGTACCAGCTTGAATAATAAGTATTTTTTCGTATGACCTACTTTGATTGGAACTAAAACTTGTCCTGTGATTTTCCGTTTTTTCCATTTGCAACAATCAATGTCTGCTATTATTCGCCCTTAATAGCGACCGTTTGCATTTCCCTGATTTAAACTTTACCAACAATCCCGTCGAAAATCCATAAAATCCTGTCGAGTTGGATTCACTTTACCCTTTCTATTCTCCTTAAAATTTTCGTAATTTGAGTATTTGAATTTTTATTTCGTCCTTCATTTTCTTTTTTGTCTTCTGACTTAATGTTATTCTCTTCTGCATTATATAAAAGCGCTGGTATTTGCGGTGAATTACTCATTTGTTGTGCCTGTGTGTTCCCTGAGAGCTGACTCACTGCATTCAATAATACTTGGCAAGCCGTGTTTTGATTTCTGAAATTACTGTTATTATACATAAACCTCTTATTACCGGGTATCTTTGATTATTTGTAAAATTTGCATTATTATTTTTAAATCTTAGATTAAAAAATTTTTAATTTCTAAATGGAAATTTTGGTATGTATTGTTACATGTTTTGTTGATTTAGATACCTCGACCTAAATATTCTTTATTGATTTTGATCCTGATTTTGATTTTGGTTTCTACTCTAATCCTCATTTTCAATATCATTTTGACTTTTATCATTTCCTTGATCTTCTGTATTTTTTTCATTTTTATTATCCTCTTTATCTAAAATGCTTAATTGTGGACTTGTAATTTTAGATTTTGTCAATTCTATTTCCCATTCTCGCCCTAAAATTTCTAATTCTGAAAAACTTGAAAAAGCATTTCTTGAAGTGTAAACTTTATACTCAATTCTTAAATTCTCATAAGTCTTTCTTAATTGCCACTCCAGGTTCGGACGTGGCATTAATTTTTCAAATAATTGATTAATTTCTGTTACAAAAGCATTAATATCTTTGTCTTTTTCCTGGTTACAAAATTTTATTTATTTTTTTTTATTATTTCCGTATATCTCTCTTTTAAATAAGTTTCTTTTAAATCTTCAGTAAATTGATCTAAATGTTGTCAATTATTTTTATTCACTTGAAACAAACCTATTGCTTCGTTTTCGAAAACAGCACCTAAATTTTCTAAAATGTGGACCTCTTTAATTTTGTATCCTCTTTTGAATCTGATTAAACTATTCAAGAAATAAATCGGACTATATTCAGTATGCGAATTATGTAATGTTATTTCCTCTCTTCACCTATCGGTGTCTCTACTTATATCTATTCTACATTGCAAGTTTGTTTGAAATTGAGGCAAATTTGATTTTCTCATAATTGATTGCCTTCGCACCGGTCTCGGTAAGAAGTATTCGTCTCATTGAGCGCTGCTTCTATGATTTGTTATTCTTTTTCTCGCATCTGTTAACGCGTGTCTTTGCTCGTTAAATTCTAAATTTGTTTCTTCGACATGAACTGTATTTTTTATATTTCGGGACTTATTACTTTGATTAAATAAATTTTGCGTTCTATTTAAAATTCTATCCATTCTAGCATTTAAAGTTTTTATTTCTTCTAGAGTTCTTTTATTTTTATTTTTGCCTTTCATGACGTAATCTTGCTTTCTCTGCTCTTTCTTTATCTATTCTTTCTTTCTCCTTTCTAAGTGTTTCTTCTCGTTCTAACCGACTCGATTCTATTCGTTCTTTGTTTCTGTCTAATCTTTCAATTTCTTTTCTCTTGTTTTCAATTTCTCGATCTATTCTACTCGTTTTTAATTCATTATTTTCTAAATTCGTACTATTTTCTTCTATTCTCCAATTACCTAACGTATTCTCGGAATTTGGGGATAACATTCCCATCGGCCGATTGATTAGCAATATTCTCGTTTTCTAAACTACTCGCATTTGCTTGTGCGCTACTTTCTTCAAGTATAATTTGCGGAATATTATTTTTTTTCTACTTTTTTTACATTCTCTCCCGGATTTTCTATTGTCGGAATAACGTTTATTTTTCCAGATCTTAAACACATTCGATTTGATCTATTTCCTTTTTCTATTTTTACCGACTAGCTCAGGGGTTCTTATGGCTGACTAAAAACCGGCACGTTCACTCAAGTGAGCGTCTCGGTTTTTACTACTGGGGGATGCGCGTGGCCTAAACACGTAACGCAAGTTACGTCACTGGTTTCTACTTCGCGCGCCAATTTTCGTTACTGACGCCACTTCCTTCTCTAAATTTCTTATTTCTTACTCAATTTTCTTCTAGGTTTTTACCATCTTTTTTATATTTTCCGTTCTATCTATTTCTCTCCTATTTCCGCATTGATTTTTCATAATTTATTTTGACTCTTATTTTGAACCCTTCACTTACTCAATCCTGCTACAAGGAGTACAAGTAAGGCGTTTTTTCTCAGGGTGATATTTATTTTTTATTGAAAACGTTTCAATAATAAACATTTAGATCTAACAGCTTTCAAAATTCCAATTTCACAAAAAAATCTTAAACGTTCTATTCCTTAATTAAAACCTTTCCAAATGGCACACATGCAATATGATTTCCTACATTTTTCTTCATTTTTAGACTAATGTTCTCGACTATGGAAGGACTTTTGGTGGGATCGTGGGTTTTTAGGAGGACGCCAAATTTGTGAGGGATCTCGCAAATTAAGGGATAGATGAGGATGTGGAGAGTCGAGAACTGGGTTTAGTCAATAAATGAACCATATACACAAAAAAGGGGTTTATTTAACCAAACTTACTGCGTAGTCGAGAAGTATCAGTTAGGTCCGAGCCGGGCGGCGAAGCAAAGATCGGACTAGGTTGTTCTTTTGGTGAACCCGCGTGGTGATGCCAAGATTACTGCGAGAACAGGATGGTACTCCTCGTTTATGGTGCCGTTAGATGAGAAGGGGCTGATTGACTAAGATTCTTCCTAGCGGATGGCGTTGTTGGGGCTCGAGAACAGCAAAGGGGCTGAGACCAGAACGTAACTCGTATCAGGGCACAGAGAGCACAAAACTGGGTTTTTAGTGCCCAGGTTTTGAGTATTAGGACTAGGAAGTGGTGTTCTCCCCACTCCGCGTCCTGGGTTCGCAGGGCCATATCATTGTGGGGTGATTATAACTTTCTTATAATATATATAGAAATAAGATTTAAAAAATAATAATAGTTTTGCTTTGTTTTGATATAATTAGGTAAGATATAATATTGAAAGAAATTCCAATTAACTTTTAATCCGTAAAATAATTTTTAGTAATAGGCACTTTGTATATATCAAGAAACTTATAAAGCTTCATTTAATTCGGAGGATAGCTTTATAGCTTATTAATTCAAGAGATTTCCCTTCGAAAGATTCTCTACAATTCTATTTGGTTTGCTTTGATTTGAAACAATGATAAATGATGCTGTTAATATTTTTGTATATAAATATTTTCCGAAATAATGTTAATAAAAACTACCCTAATATAGTTTTAAATAATCTTTCCGTGAACTGAATGACCTTTTGTATATTTGGATTAAATAAGAATGGTGTGTAGTAAAAATCTTTAGGTTAGTGCTAACACTTATGTTACTTTAATGGACTTGAAGGAAGTTAAAATTATTTCAGATTACTTAAATGTACTTTAAATAAATCAGACTACTTCTTGTTACTTCGAAATACTTAAAGTCACTTCAAATTACTTAAATTTATTGAAGAGGAGACTTCCTCGAAAAGTTAACCTGCCTCTATTAATTGAAAACCACTCGAAAAAAAATACATTCAACAGGCTTCACTGCCCAGTGACCATTTTCTATTATTTTCGTGAAACATTTATTCTTCAATCTTTACTTTCCATTATTTTAATATTTTACCAATAAGTAACATTATTATTACTACAGTCCCAGTGGAAACATTTACTCTGAATAATTTTGAGATTTGGATACTTGAAGTGATTTATTAATCCAATATAGTTATACAAAACTCATGTCTATTAACGTTTTCAGTTCCAAAAACTCAGTTCCCAGCATGTCTTGCCTGCTAAAGAAACAAAATAGTAATATTTTTATTTTTTACTTTTTAAAACTATCTCCATGCCAGACACTCAGTGTCTGGCATGCATACACTCGTCTTACGATTATTTATAATTATAATTGTCTACGAGAGTCTTTTGTTCTGTCTTGGTAAACGTCAGACGTAAAGTCATTTCGTTATTGTTTATTTTCATTGGATATATTAAATGTTAATTAACGTCTTTATCCTTTACTTAACGTTAATTCAGCTTAAAGATTTTGGTCATCAGCTTCGTGTTAAGCCTAGGTTTATGGAACTAAGATTGAATAATCGATTTACTTGACAGTCAATAATTGCATTTTCGCTATTTTCTTTACTATTTCAGTCATTCAAGGATGCTTTTACTGATGTACTCTTACTGACTCGATTCTTGACGCAAATCAAGAAGCTCCTTTGTGATAAAAATTACCTCTAAATTAGTAAGTTAAATACATTTTATAGGAAAAAGAATTTCCCAAATAAGAAAGTTAGACTTTTAAAATATAATGATTTTAAAAGAAGTGTATTTTGAATCCGAATAATAAAAATGTTCTCGAAGTTTATAGAAATGGAAAGATTGTTATTTAAATATTTAACTTCTTTCTCATGGTAACACATTGATGAACTGTGGCGTAAAAACTACCTACATACGTAAAGCAGTAACAATATCTTTCTCATTTTTTTGTATTCGCTGCCTTATACTTCAATGCTACTCACATATTCAGGAGGACTCGTACGACGTAATCCTTTGAACTGGGTAAATTTACTCTTAGCGGTGATTCGCAACGTATGAAATATACGATTGAGATTGTAAAGCACTTAAGGGAAAAACCATGAGATATCAATTAAGGATTTCAAGGACATTCCAAGACTATCAAAAATCGAGCGCTAGCAACTAATAGATACCCTTTCATTTTTATTTCATAAATACGATCCTTCACAGTAAATTCATATGCAGATAACCAGAGCAACAATATGTAACAAAAAACTCTTTTGCACACTTCTCAAATGTACAATAATGAATACTCTGTAAATATTTTATATTTGTAACAGACTTAAATTTTTTTATATTTATATACTAGTTATACGTAAAACATTTTTGAGAAGACTGGAATGTACAGGGTTGCAACTTTACGGCATATGAATGTACTGAAAGCGGTTAACACAAATAAACTTTTCGCCGGTTGACGAAAGTCCAGAAATGCCTTGCTTCGCTTGTCATTTGCTACTTAAAAATTATGAAATTCATTCATAATTTACGAATAACTTACAATGTACACGCTTACACAAAATCGTATCCACGCAACTATATAAATTACTGAAAGCTATCTGCGCCCGCTTTTTTTCTGTACGTAAAGTATATACATCTACCTATATATGCATATATTATATATGGGGTGAAATTTGAAAATTTTACCTGACAACAATTTTGTTGACCCTAATCTTATAGAAGCTTCGCTAGATTGCAGGACCAGTGAATCTCTTTAAATTCTTCAAAGGGGATACACCTTACCCAACGGGTTGTCAAGATAACGGAGCCCGTATGTTCGACCTTTCACCCTGAATCAGTTATACACAAATACTGCTACAGTTGTATAATTTGAATATTTTATGAGAATTTAGAAGATTATTTTAATGAGATTTACAACAACAAAAAATTGTTCCAGCATGATTTCTCTTTTTAAAAAATATTTTGAAATTTTATCAAGATGCAGCTTTTTTATTTTTGTTTAAATAAAGTAGAATAAAGATTGATTTTTCCTATCGTGAAAAACATCTCTAAATTCAAATGGGGTGGAATGTATTGATTAAGTTATAGAAGGTCATAAGAGTGCATGTCTCGCCCGCCAAGTAGCTGTCTGCTGCTAGACACCTGAGGCAGGTGAAACATTTAAATTTTCAAGTGATAGTATAAGAGTTAATTTTCATCTAGGATTTAATATTGATGTCCCAAGTTTATTATTATTATTATTCAATCGTATGACTAATAGCCAGTGCCTAGCACACTGCCAGACATGATCATTCGATTGAAAATTATGTTGGAGAATGCATGTCTTGCATCAAAAGTGTGGGCCAGAAAGGTGAGCGGAAGGAGAAGTGAATGGGCGTTGTCTCCTCCACTCAGCTTTGCACAAGATGCGCGATATTTCAGTTCCGTTGATTATTTTGTTTAGTATTTTTCTATTTTAATTGTACATATTTATTCGTGCACACATTTCTTCTGACATCTGTATATTTAAACTGTTTATGCCGAAGAAATATGCAAGGAGATAAATGCGAAGACGACATTTATATTGCGAGAAACTGGCGTACATTAGAAATATAACGCATTTCTTCGGATATTACTTTCTCTATATTCTTCGCATTCAATAAACTTGCAAAGCAATGCAAATTTGTTATCAAACTCGTAACTTTACATCTATTGTGTTAAATAAATATGCTGTGCTTGGATAAAAATACTTTGAATAATTTTTCTTATGTTCTGTCCTTTACTTCTTATTTTTGTATAAAGGTTATGACATTTAATTAACTGACAATAATTTTTTCATTTTATACACATTTTTCAAACATAATGGAAGAAAATTTCAAACGATAAAATACAGTTTAAACTCAATGGGAATATTACTTCAAGAACTGTACAATTAGTGATATTATGATAATTAGCCTCGAAATGTTGCTTCGTTCACGAATTTTTTTGCAGCTGACACATTTTGAAGACGGAAATTCAATTTGAGCGGGATCTCCTCCACGCAAAATCAGTTGAAGTTTTTATCTAAATTCTCTCAAAATGTTAGCTCTCTACCCTAAAAATTATAGCTGCAATAATTGTTATAAAAAACTATCTCTTCTCCTTATTATCGTGAAGCTATTTATTATTATGTTTAATCATTAGAAAGTGATAACTATCCATGAACTAAAACTGCGATTTTTTAAGATTGAAATTAACGAAGTTATTTTATTTGTTCATAGGAGAAAAAACCTTTTCCTACTTTCATCTCTTTTGACCAAGTTCATTCAAAAGAAAATATGCGAGTGTTGTTTTGGATACTATAAATTTTATTCTTTTTTTTAAATTACAGCTCCTAAAAAACAGAAAATCTCTTAATACTGCAAAAAAGTATAATTTAAAGGCTAGTTTTCGGTATTCAAACAGTCTTTCCAAAATATAGTCTTGGGTGGCTCTATTCTAATGTCACCTTATTTTAATGCCACTTAACGGCGTCTTACTATAACTTTTTGGGATCAAAATAGGACCGCAGTGAGAATTAAGTTTTTTATGTTTAAAATAGTTTCTGTGTCTTTTAAGCATGAAGTTGCAATCAATTAATGCAATACTCCCTGTGCATTATTTAATTTCGCTAGTACGTACCACTTTTCAATCTAAAGTAAGCAAAGTCAAATAGTATGAACGATGACTTGAAACCAAGACGATTTCGTATTAAAACAGGACGCTAAAAAAATGACGCTTAATTAAAATAAAACCATTATTTACAGCAATAAATACATGTTCTCATATATGTTCCAAGCAACAAAATTAACCGATCTCGAATTTCGGTCACCTACACGAATATCCATATCACTTCTATTCTGAAATTGTGTCCCCAAGAAATGCTTTACTGACTGGCAGTTCTCCCCTTACTGCTCTAGCCAAAACTTTGAATGAAAATAATGTAATTTCAAACATAATTTTCAAGGTTTTAGTAGCCGAATTCAGATTTTTTTTTAAAGCTACATGTGAATACTATTCTCTATGTCATAAAATAGGCAGACCTTATTCTATCAGTGGGAAACCTATATTTTTAAATTAATATTTATAGTCTGGCAATGTGTTTCCCAGATAAATTAGCCACTACCTGGGGTTTATTCTCTCACTTGGCGAAAAACGTAACCAACTCACCCTCTAAGGACTTTTGTACAATTGAAAATTAGCAGTCAGGGTAAAACTTCAAAAATACGGATCCCTATATCCTGATAACCCGTTAGATGAGGTGCATCCCCTTTAAAGGATTTAGAGTAGTCTTCTAGTACCGCAATCTAGTACAGTTTCGATAAGTTCGGAGAAACCAAAATTTTATGTTGGTACAATTGTCAAATTTTACAACATACATAAGTACGCAGATATTTATAAAAAAAGGTCTTGAAGGCTCTAATTATAATTGGCAGTATAACAGGTTTCAGTATCTCATATTAGCTTAATAAATTAATCTCGCATATTTTCATTAAGTACTGCAGCATACTTCCTCGCTGCTCTATGCCAGTTTCTTCAGCGGTAAAACAGAAATTGATTAACAAAAGTACAGCAAATTATAAAGTACAAAATTTGATAAATTTAATTAAGTGCACTATATTGCAACAAATGGAGGCTTCACAGTTTTGTTCCCTATTTCCATATTTTACCTCTTTCTCGAGAAAATTGTCCTTTTTCTCCTTAAATGTGGACTGCACGCGATACATTTTTCTTCTTTATAGAATAATGTAATGGTAACAATTTCGACACATTTTTGTTGTTTAATTTAACGTTTCTCCATTCAAAAATGTCCAATATAATGTTCTAAACAATTTATCCGGATGTACGAGTATATGTGTGTAAATGTCACACTTTCCTGTAAACACGATAAATCGCAGGCGGTTGTAGTTAAATTGATGAAATTTGAAGGGCTTATTTTCATCACTCACATCTCAAAACTGACACAAGGATTTGAAAACAAATATTTATTACCTTTTTTTAGCGAGTATAATATTTTGAAAACGATCTTTTTTGTAGCAAAACTTTTTTCATTTACATCATTCAAAGTTAAGGTAAGAATATAAAAGATTCGTTTATTCGAGACGAACTGATTCACAGTTGCGGTCTTGCCCAAAAATCTGGCCAAAAGTCGAAAAATGACGTGGTAGACTCTCGTGTTTTAGATCAAATATTATTCTTCAGATCGCTAATTAGAAGGGGAAGCAATTAGTTTCTCGTATTGCATGTGTTGACAGGCTCGCGCTCACATCGTCGATCGAGAGCTATAAAAATCAATATTTATCAATTCAGGCAAATGGAGAGCGATACTGACTGTATTTAATTTACAAATATGTGTTAATATTAAGTTATATTCCTTTTTTGTTTAATTGAATGGAAGCTTCTAATTTGTCCCCTAAGGGTTTATATTTTTCTTGCACCTCCTTCCTTATTCCTTTTCACATCCCCTACACACTTACTTAGTGATGGGAGGGGGGCCTACAGTTTAAGGTGGGTTCCGAACCACCAAGAGCAACAGCTTTAAGTACTTAGAGAACCTTTTTCTCTAGAGGTAGCGGTCCCAAGACTCTTCGTAGATGAAAACCGCGGTTCTTCCAGAGTGCGAGGCGGGAATCGAACCCGCATGTCGACGGAGTGAGTCCAAAGCCTACGCTTTAGCACCCACGACCACCGTCCCACTTCCTCTTTTGTTTATTGAAAATGTCAATAAACTTATTTACGCTACTCTGGAAATCGTTTTTATCTTACATTTTTGGTTTATCTCGAAAGTATTTTTTTGTCCTCGGATGTCCACAACTTTTCAAAGCATTTTATATTCACCGTGATATTGCCCGTTTTAGTGTAACCTCCAGTTATTTGATCATTTTTAACGCGGGGGCAGAGCGCGCCCAGCGGCGCAAATTTATTTAGCATACTTGTACGCCAAATTGGATTCGCCATTTGTTTTCAGAAATTTTGACATCGGATTCGTAATCAGAGATCTCAAAAACCCTCGAATGGCAGAATCTGGCCCATTTTACGAACATTTTATACTGTTGCTCAGCTATTCGCGATTTCATCCTACTGTTCGAATGGCATATATCTTTGTATTGAATGCTGTATAAATTAAAAATAGCTAATATAAATCTAATTCTTTCTATTAAAGAATGCGGAAGTTATGAATTCATATGATTTTAGATTTCTGTTTTCAAAAGAAAGCATTTTTTCATTAACATAATGCAAAGTTTACGCTTACAAAAACTTTAATGAAATGGACTACATATCATTGACTAGTACCTATTTGTAGGTATTTCTCATTTGAAAATGTTGAAAACTGGGGGAAATATGGCCGCTGTCGCAAAACACCTTTTGTTTATTATTTTTCTCTGTACGCATGATAACTATGGAGCGGATTATTTTAAATTAATAAACCAACAAGATTTTATTAGTATATTCCCTGACGGACCGAACGAACCGAACGGAGCCTCTACAAAGTACCCGTAAAGACCCCATTCGATTACTTTTTAAAAAACTAACAAAAACAGCAAGATCAGCTTTTAAACTGTTGAAATTCTGATTCTACGTTAAATTTTCTATTGGAAACTCAAAGAATTAATCGCAATACTCTTTTTGCAGCGGTAAAAAGGTAAAAAAAAGATCTATATCGCCTGTTGACTGCTACTTACAGATGATGCGTTTAAAGTGTAGCAGTCAACAGGCGTTATACGTCTTATATTTTTTTACACCTTTTACTGTTGCAAAAAAAAACTATTGCGATTATTCCGTGACCTTATATAGGCAATTTTAAAGTAGAATCCGAATTTAAACAATTTAAAACATGATTTTTTTTTAGTTTTTTAAAAAGGAACCGAATGTGTACCCAATGGGGTCTTTACAGGTACTTTGTAGAGGCTCCATTCGGTTCCTTCGGTCCGCCAGAGGTCCTATACGAAATTTGTGGACGAAAGAATTTTCATTTCTTTTTATCCAAATTTTGCTCAACTCTTCGTTGAAGAACTCCATATAGGAATATACTAATGAAATCTTGTTGGCTTTTTGATTTCAGATAGTCCGTGCCAGAGTTACCATGCAGTGATGCCAATGTTGGCACTCTGTGATACTGCGCTTGCGTTAGGGCTGCGTGGTGGTTAGCCGCATCCGGCACGCGATTAAAAATTAATCTAGAAAACAAATCTTGTAATGCAAATAAATAATAATTAAAATATGCACAAGCATGTATACCAATTATGTAACTTTTGATTTTAGGCAAGAATAAAACGTATAGCACATCTATTTCATAAATAACAGTTTAATTTAATTGAACTACTTATATTTCACAATACATTTTTTGAAATAACATATACTATTTCAGCAGCTTAATATATAGAAGTTAATTGCAGGATATAATAATGATAATATTTGAATTTTAAAAAATTCAGCTAAGAATATTGTTCTAATCGATTAAGAGTCTTAATCGAATAGAACAATTTTCTGAGATAATATTTTTGTTATAGAAATTCAAATATTATTATTATATCCTGCAATTAACTTCTTTACTTCAAGCTGCTGAAATATTATATGGTATTTCAAAAAATTTATATATTAAAAAATTTTTGTGAAATATAAGTCAGTCTTTGGAGTTTAATGAAAATAAATTGTTATTCATAAAGTATACGTGCTATAAATTTTTTTTTTTGCCTCAAACGGAAAGTTACATAATTTTTATACATTCTTGTGTATATTATAATAATTATTTATTTAATTAACAAGGATTGTTTTTTAAAGTAATTTCGAATCGCGCGTTAAGTGTTGCCAACCAGCGTGCAGACCTAACACAAGCGTAGTAGCACATGGTGCCAACATTGGCATCATTGTCACTATGATCACAGCAAGTAATAATATAATAACGCCATCGACATTGATAGTAGAACATTGATTATCCGAGGTAATGTGGGGAGGACATACCTTGGACAAGCGAAAACTCGGATTATACGGAAGAAGTACAAAATGCGGAAGAGTTAACTATTTTTGATATATATTAAATAGAAAAATAAATATAAACATTTAGCAAATAAAAGTATATGACTCACGAAAGTGGATTTATCTTGATTAATTTATTAATAATTGCAAGCTACAGCGCGCATTCAGAACTGGGCGTAGCAGCTTCATCTGTTTTATTAATGATTCTCCGTATTATCCGAGCATACACCTCGGTTGATGCGGAGTGCTTGGATGAGTCCCGTTGCCTCGAATAACGTGGAGTCTCGGATAACCGAAGTTCTACTGTAGTACTGAACCTCTGGCTATGGCTTTCAAATGTGAATCAGGGAATAGAAAGAGAGGACAAAGTGAAACAGTCAACCTGTCATTTTCTAAGGATGGTTATTGGCAGTGGCGTAGCCAGGCGGGGCTGGGGGCTCAAGCCCCCCTCCCTGAAATTAGGTTTTTTAATTATTTAATTCCCCTTCCCCCCACTCTTTGCCTATGCGTAAACTCGAAGCCCCCACCGAAAAAAATTGAAGCCCCTCCCGAAAAAATTCCTGGCTGCGCCGCTGGTAATTGGTGATTGGTCTGTTGATCCATTTCTAATGAAAGCAGATGGAAGATGAGTAGAATCAATCACCATAATAAGAAAAGGACAGGTCGACTTTCTCGATTTTTTCACTTCTTCTTTTCCCCAGTTCACTTACGACAGTCGTAACCAGCGGTCCAGTACTACATGTCAATGCAATACGTGTTTTGCGGCAGCGGCCATACTAACCCTAGTTTTGAACTTTTTCTAATGAAAGAGTATCTAAAAATATGTGGTAATCGATTCTCTTTAGTCCATTTCAATTAAATTTTGTTGATACGGCTAAAAAATTTGTAAAAATCCCTT
Organism: Belonocnema kinseyi; assembly: GCF_010883055.1. NCBI lineage: Eukaryota > Metazoa > Arthropoda > Insecta > Hymenoptera > Cynipidae > Belonocnema > Belonocnema kinseyi. The sequence goes on along the minus strand of NC_046665.1, from coordinate 26,143,292 downwards.
AACATTACTAGAGATAACCTCTTAGTTTCACATCGCCATTGCAAAATATATTTTTTAATTATATTATCAGTTTAGCCCTATTTTTAAATATATAAATTTGTGGACGAAATAGAACATTTATTATAGAGCATTAAGTTAAATTAAATTTAAAACATCCTATGATATAATTTATTACCCAATTGTAAACAACATCCGGTTTCCCCCTTTTTGCAGAGAATTTGCGCTGTGAAGCCTATGAAAAAATAAACCTAGAGTAAAAAATTTTGTAGAAAACAAATTTATATTTATATCCCAAGTTGCTTGAAAAAGCGGACGTACAAAAGGACGTACTTCGGTACCTCTTTGGTGCGTCATTTCCTATTTGAAGAAAAGTGCCTTAAGATTATTTTTTGTTTAATTTTTATTTAAAATAATATATACGCTCTAATCTCCTTAGTTCTCTAATAACATATTAAGTTTCTACGATAGTATATATGTATATACTCAAGTGTCCGGATTTATATAGCTTTATAGAAATAAAACAACAGAAATCGAACATTTCTTTTCCAAAATTTAGTTGAAGTTTTAGTTTTTCAATTATAAAATATTCAAGCTGGACCAATTAGAAGCGCGGTTTTAACAGACGTGCGTACGTGATTGGGAGTCCAACGCAGTGTTATTGAAGTGAGCGCCGAGGTGGGGTTAGAGACGAGAAAACGGCGGTGACAACTCTAAGTTGGACTCCCACTCACACACACACGACTGTTTATACCGTGCTCCTGACGGGTCCACCGTAAATATTTTATAACTCCAAAACTAAAACTGCAACTTATATCTGGACAAGGAATTTTCGATTTAATTTTTATTTTACTTACATACAGCCACATAAGTCCGGAAACTTACATGTCATTAGAGAACGACGAACTAAAGGAAGTACCACAGTACGTCATTTATTCTTCCAATTTGGGATATCCTTTTGTACGTTCTTTTGTACGTCCACTTTTTCGATTGGGGTTCAAAAAATAATTCTCATTAT
>NC_046665.1:26138266-26142177 GCF_010883055.1 Belonocnema kinseyi | reverse complement strand
TCTATAACGCCTGTTGACTTCTACTTACAGATGATGCGTTTGAAGTGTAGCAGTCAACAGGCGTTATACGTCTTTATTATTTTAAACTTTTAACCGTTGAAAAAAAAACTATTGCGATTATTCCGTGATCTTCTATAGGGCATTTTAACGTAGAATCCGAATTTCAACAATTTAAAAGTTGATTTTGCTGTTTTTTTTTTAGTTTTTTAAAAAGGAACCAGATGGGGACCCAATAGGGTCTTTACGGGTACTTTGTAGAGGCTCTACTCGGTTGATTTGGTCCGTCAGAGAAACTTGGATCGTTAATTTTCGTAATCTGTTTTTGAAATGAAAATATAATTAAAAGAAATTATTTTTGTTTCACCTTCCGAAAATTCTAGCATTTGGCAAAAGTTCAAGCAGACTCAAGAAATTTTGATTAGTTTGCCATGGTTCATTTTCATTGGCTCCTTTTACGCGGTGACCTGTGTTCAATGACGTGAACAAAAATTTCTTCTATCGATTTGATTCCGATTGTACAAAAATAATTATACAATGCCATACAATATAGCAAAATCATTTTCCCATGCTTGAATCTTGGTGCACTCGTCGCCTAAACTACAGGTATAAAAGGGGATAAAATACACACATACACAGTATATTTTACTCGATCTTTGATCATAAACTGTCGTACTGAATCGACTGAAGACTTCACTGATCTACCAGGGTGCGGATATCCGATTATCATTCATAGTTTTGTTTCCTTCGGAAAACGAATCTCTGGCACAGTGAAGCTTGAATGTAACCTAGTCTATAAGTGCTCTTGAAGACATGCTCCAGATCGACTACAAACTCGTTGAAGACCTTTTTTGCTTTTGCTAAGGAACCCCGGACAATAAGTGAAAGTATTGAAGCCATCACGGATTACAGTTCCGGCATACTTTTATAGTTTTTTTAAAAGTTTTAATGCGTAGCAGTCTAAAGGATGCGTGACTCATCCAAGTACTCGCTGTGTTACAAATAGTTTTGGTGAAAAATATCGCGAAGATTGCTGAATCTCACAAGAGATGTTGGTACGATATCACTATAAAAGCTTGGTGACTTTTCGTAATGTTTGGTTTATATAAATCTTTTAAACCAGAATAGATTCTTGTCGGAATAATACAAAAAATTATTTTCTAAAAGAGCACTTTTACATTTCGTATGTTACAGTTCTTTCGCATGTTGCAAATTTCTCTGCAATTTTTGTACACAATTTTAAGAAAACTCAACAAAATTCGTAGGCGTCGAACCACTATTTGGAAACCCTGAATCGAGTGAACTTTAATTTCAAGAAGTATAAAAAAACTTTAAAAGTATGTACAACTTTCTAAAGTTGAAAATTAGAAGACATATAAAAAGGAGTACTACCAAAGATACGAATTCAGAAAGAAACAAAGGACGAAAGTTTTTTTAAGTACACCAGAATCTTCACATGTTTTGAATTTGTAAATATTTTCTATCATTTGCCTATCAATTATCTTCAAGTATTTTCCTTCAGAGGATTCAGCAAACGCGCAGCTCAGCCTGATGCTTCCGCAACATCTCTGGTCAGAAAATTTTAGTCTTGCGGCATCCGAATCTCGAGGAAGTAATTTTCTGAGCCGAATCCATACTACCTTAACTGATTACATAAGCAGTTACGATAATCGTCGTCAATCCTTTCAGGCGCCATTCGCAAGAACTTCTAAAGTTTACTCTTCACCGGACCAGGGGCCAGGATTTCACGTTGGCTAGCACCAATCGTCCTCGTCGCTATCGGAGTGCCTGGATCTAGGTGTCTTCTGCTTCGCCAGGGTAGGTTGGGGTTTGTAACCATTCGGTACCGGACTAGGTAGCATACGTCCACCGCGCCCCATAGCCACGGCCTGCTCGAAACTGAGAGGGCCATGTCCTAGAGGCACGGTCGGAATTGGGCCATGCTGCGGTCCAGTAACGTGACCCACATGTGACCCGTGTGTAGGTGAGGCGTTCAACTTGGGGAAGTTGATATTTGCAGGCTTTAGTTGAAGGGTCGACGGCTTGTTCGGCGTAGGTGGCAACCTTCGACCTTGACCCCTTCGTTGTACCAAAACGGGGTAACTGTGTTGATGCGGGTGATGTTGATAGTGATTATGAGGATGTGCGGGCGTTCTGCCACCGATCGGACTTGGACTTCGGGAACGCTGATCAAGACTCGTAGTGCCATAATGATGATCGTGATCCATCCTGTTCACCGGACTAGGTGACCTTGCTGGACTCGTAGATGCACTCCATGGACCTAAAAAAATAAAGATCAGTACATGGTTTTTTCGTATAGTTTGGCTTGTTGGCTTCGTGAGATATTGCTCAAATATTTTTTTTCATGCAGATTTGAATTAATGAATAAATTTAAACATTTATTTTTTGGAAATTCACTCAAGAAACCAACGAAGTTTGGGAATTTAATTTCATGAAGGTTTTGATGGATTATGTTAGCAGACACTTAGTTACGAAAGGCGGGGGTTTTGGTTTCTTTGCAGTGCAGAAGATTTCTGTGGCATAATATTTTTTTTTATGCTACAATATATAAACGTTCTATAAAATATGAGATATGTTAGTTCTTCTATTCCTGCTTAATGAAATACAAAGTGAGATGAATTTGTACTTTTATCACACTAAATCCCAGGGTGTAAAATTTGGATCCACAAATTCAAATCGCTGCACTGGGAAAAGCATCTGATATATTTTTAAAGATAAATTACAAATTATATAATAATCACGATAAAATATATTATTAATGTGTTCCCATAAGATACAAACAATTTCTAAAATGTTGAACTTTCAACGCCCAATTTCAAGAGCCCGGTAAGAAGAATTTCATTGAAATGCATTGAAACGTTTCAGTGCCTTTTAATTTCGTTTCGGAAATCAACTACTAAATGCCTATAAATGTGTAGAAATGCAATAGAATATATTGAAATTATGCTATCTAAACACCTGCTTTGATGAAAGATACGATACGTAAGTTTCATGCACGGCAATTAAATAAGATTCAACTCAAAAATCCGCAGAACATGACTGACATTGACGAAATTCAATACTTTTTTGTGTGAAATTCATTTAATAGAATTTGAGTTAGAGGATCGCTGAACCACATCAAATGGCACTAACGGTATGACTGCGCATTTAAAGATACTAAAATATCTGGGTTTTTTTCATACCATTGTATGCGTTCCAATGAACTCTATTTTACCAAGAGGTTTAAGATTAGGTGAAATTTTCCATGTTCTTTAAATTAAAGAAATTGCTTCAAAATAAAACAATCTTATAAAATATATTTGAATCCAACCATCCGCCGAGGGAATAATAGTGTTCCAGGCAGCAGAAAAAAATGTGGATTTTGGTGAGAGGCAACCTTGAAGACTCTGAATATCAAGTTCAATCTTGGGGCTAATAATCTTCTTCAGTTTTACTCAACAAGGATTAGGCGTTAAATGGCTGAGTGAGTTATATCCTTCACTAAGATAAATCTGAACCATGGCACCTCGCATTGTTATTAACCAAGTCAATAGATGTTAAGCACAGCTCTGATTCAGGAGTCCTGTGGAGATTGCAAAAAGGATTAACGCTTTGCCCGAGTCTAAACTTGGCAACAATAAAAAAATTGAATCTTGACAGTCTTTATAACCTGAGCGTACTTCCAAGGTAATGCTGAAAAGTTCTCCTTTCCAACAGAGGTTGACAGTCTCATTCACCTGAAATTCTGGGTTAACGAAACAGGATCTTTTAGTATTTTATACAATGTGATGCGACCGCTTACACAGTCCAACTGGGAGTACAGTCTGTCAAGTTAAAGCGTGGGTGGCTTTACTCGCAGTCGGTAAGGTGTATCGACATGATTTTGGTGTCAAAATATTAAGAAGAGCTCCCTC
>NC_046665.1:26134764-26138166 GCF_010883055.1 Belonocnema kinseyi | reverse complement strand
CTCGACACCTTGACAAATGTAATTCCATGTAGAAACATGCGTTTAAATAAAATATTTTACCAAAAAAGTTACCCACGCTTTAACTTGACAGACTGTACTTTTTACTGCAGGTATTTTTGTATTTGTACCTTCTGTTATAGATAAAAGACAAATAGTACCCTTAGTAGGATGCAAACTGCCTGTTATTACCTGTTTTCACGAGTAAACATCAAACATAACCGATAGCTGAGAGTAACTGTCATTGCACGCAGCCACAAGGGATTACCTACATTTTCCTTAGATTTTTGTTATTTAGAAAGCAAAGTGCTGCTTTGGTCTTACGTCTAAATGCCTTAAATGCCACATACAACCTGGCATTTCAAAAAGAGTGCTTTGAACTAAGAGCTAAATACTGCTTTATCAGACTAAGATAATGTGAATAGCAGATGTCGCCACCACTAGCCGTCTTTAGTATCCGCAAGTGCTACTCGCCATCCGTAAAGCAGCTGTATTTGCGAAGTTGCTGGTTGCAAGCAGTCGGTGTAAAGTTACCAAGCCCTTCGAGGTAAAATACCCGGTAATAAGCGCTGAATTCATGAAAATTAAGAATTTGTATTTCTATAAATACGCGATTGTTCCTCCGTCTAAAAATCCCCCAACGGGAACAGAAAAAGTGCAAATCCTATTCCTCTCAAACGACTAAGTAAAATTTAACGAAAGCATTTATTTAACCTATTTTTTATAATTAAATCTTTTTATAACTTATAATTTCAAAAACTATTCAAATTTATATTTATTTATATTTTAGTCATTTATTTAAACGTCTTAAAAAATGCATCAAAGAAATCTATTTAAATGTGTGTATTAAAATAATTTTAACTTTAGAGAGGCGGAATTGAATTGATTAAAATTAAATTTTCAAAACTTATATTTCATGTAAAGGAATTAAAAGAATTGATTACACATAATTTGTGAATTTATTAAAAGGAATTAAAGAGTCTCAAAAATTGAACACTTTCCGGGAATAGAAGACATCACTGTGAGGTTATCTGTCGGTACAATTACAAGGAATTAAATATATTTACAACTTTTTCCCTTTTGGGGAATAGGAACCTATGCGGTGGCCGCTATGGAAATAGAAATAAATTAGTTTCTGAGATATCCTATTCTTATAACGACATTTTAGACAGATGGAAAAATCGCGCATTCAAAATAATAGAATAATCTTCACTTTTACGCTGAAATCTGAAAATATTAATTTTTCTCTATTCAACGCTTATTTCCGGGTATAGACAATTACCCTCACAACATGGGCAAACACTGAGGAATATCCGAGACGTTAGGACAAAGGTCACCAACCTGGATTAATTTTTGTTACAGGTAATTCTTAACCTAAATGACGGGTAAATATTACACTTAATTTTTCGGTTTACGATATAGATAGATAGATATAGATTTCCTCAATTTATGCAATGAATCCAGTCATTTACCCTTATATTGAAAAATAGAATACAGCTCGTTTCTAATTAATCATCCTACAGAGGTCTCTAATCCGATCGTTTGAGATAAATTATACAATAAATACAATTAAGTCCAGGAAACAGCCTCAGTGGAGAAAAAATAATCTAAGGAAGCTCCATGAAAGTACAAGGAAACTTCATAAACAAGGTAAACAGCAGGGAGGTAGAAGAATCTGGACTGGGCTATTAACTCCTCTAGATCTATAAATCAATAGGATCAGGTGGTTTCTAACAGAATTTTACTGGGGATCATTTTTTTTTACAGAGGCATATGCCGTGAAAGTATTTAAATGCTCTAGAACTAAAATAGCAAAAGGAATCTGGAGCATCACGTATGATTTCTCTCGATCTCTCAATATTTTACAATTATAAATACCATGTGAAATCTAGCAACCTAACCTCAAAAGAGTCGGCATCATTTAAAAAGAGCTAAACTGATTCAATATGACAGATACGCAATTCACGTAGTAGCCTCTTCCATGGGTTCTTTTTATTTGGGTGACTCTGGCTTAAGATTCAACGGCATAGGAAAATATAATATGGCCTTTATTCATAAGCCGGTAGCAGAATGCTATACGTGTATTGCAGCCATACTGCAGTCGTTATAAAAGGTAGATTTTTGTCTACTATTGATTTTTGTGTAACTCGATTGTTTTTATTCGATTTAAAAAATGATTTTCATTTTTACTTTATATTTTATTATTTTAAACCCCTATAATAATTTACGTGATGTTCTCTTATACTATACATTTGAATCCACTGCCTTATTTCACTAATATGCTCAGATTAACAGACAAAATTTTAATTCAGCTGTACCAATATAATATCCTAAGTGCGTGAAACGCAATTTTTATCATGCCATGCCCTGATAGTATGAAAGAACAGAGAGATCCGTTAGCCGGGGTAAAAATATTTGATCTTGATCTTGCGTTGAATGTCTTCAATATGGCTTGAATATGTCTTTAAGACCAAAGTGCCTGGTTCCGTCTCACCAACTAGATATAGGAGATATATAGACTTCTCTTACTGCTAAGGATTACAATTTTACAACTGATAGAAATAAAAATAAACAAACTGTCATTTTCTATAAGTATCTTGTGAACCGGCAGCGATAGGAACAAATGGACAACATTTTCAGATTCTCCATAAAAGGACCTTAATTATTTATATTTATAATTCATTCTTTCCACCCTATTACAATTACCTATATAGGTCACTAATAGGATTCTATATAAGGATCCTATAAGTGACCATAGGATCCTATATAGGGTCACCTATATAGGTCAGCATAGAAGCCACCCATAGGAAATAAAACAGCTTCCTGCATAGGATACTATATAGAATAAATTTGTGACCTATATAGGACAGATGATGAACAGGAAGTGTTGCACATTAGTTTCCTATAGCAGATACAGCTACGCAGTAGTTGTTTTTGACTATGCGATTGCCTAGTAGTAGGAACCTGTATAGTTACTTATATGGATTCTAACGTAGGAAGAAGGAACCCATACCCTTACCATAGAATCATTTAGGATTCTATAAAGGATCCTATGCAGGAAGCTGTTTCATTTCCTATAGGTGGCACCTATACTGACCTATGGGGCATTATTCCTCAACTGCCCCAACACAAAAAGTCATGTTTTTCGATTGTCTCTAAATTCTAAGAATATGTTCGCCTACCCAACAGTAGTTAATCCACAAACTTATAGACCAGGATTACCAACCCTCCCCAAGTGAGGGGGGGTTGAATTTTCAACCCCAATGCCTGCAGGGGTAATTTCAAACGCCTCTAACTTCCTTCCTAATTACGCGATTTAAAATTTTTATGAAGGTTTTGGAAAGTGCTTTTTACACGCTTTCATCCTATTTTATTATTTATAACAAAAAAAATTGTTTAAACAAT
>NC_046665.1:26107065-26134664 GCF_010883055.1 Belonocnema kinseyi | reverse complement strand
TATCTATGTTACTGACGTGGTCTAAGGAAAGAATGTCGAGCTTCAGAATTTGACCGCTACATGGCTGCCTAGAAATTTCTTTCTCACAAGAAAGAAAATCGTAGGAAAAGTGGTTTTGGATGTTGTATGCGTTTACAGGAGAAGAGGAGAAAAGGAATGGTGGAGAACAATAAAGAAATCGATAGAGAAAAGGTAAAGGGGTTGGTGCCTGCTAGGGGGAAGCAAGGGTGAGAAGTGTGGGATACAGAAAAGGGGGGCTTGATAAGAAACTCGAAACTCTAGGAAACAGATCCGGGAGGGTAGGAGGTTAATGAACTTGTTGGGAGAGGCGGAATGGTTTATTTGTAATGGCAATACCAGCCTATTACACCGTGATAGACTACATTCTGTCAGAAGAAAGAATAAGGCAACTGATGGTGGGATTGAAAGTGGACAATGAGACAGGCTCTAAACACTTTCCGCTGATCTCGACTTTGAAACATGGAGGTTAAAAGCGTGTTAAAGGCAAGCAGGAAATAAATATGGAAAGGAAATTTAAAAGAGGCAGTGGGGGGGGGGGACTACAAAACCAAAAGTTTTATTTATAACAGAGATGGGGGCCATAAACGACATCTGCGTGCTCAACTGCTTAGTCAACAGGAACCTGGGTCGTAAGAAAGGGAGATTTGTCGCACTGTTCATAGATTTGAAGGCAGCACTTGACTGAGTTAACAGCAAGATTTTATGGACAGCCATTAAATAGAGAGGAGTAGACGAACGTTTATTGGAGAAGATACAAGAAATATTTGTGGAAGCTAATATAAGGATGAAGATAGGAGAAAAGAAACTAGAGGAATTCTTGACGGAAAGAGGGCTCAGAACAAGGTTCCATTAATTCCACTTCTATTTAGTGTTAGAAGAGGAATGAATCTGATGATGAGAGTGTTGAAGAGTGCGTGAGAGTGAAGGGTCTGATAGTTAACGTGAATAAGACTAATAGCGCACTCGTTTATCCTGCACTGGTGTACTCCAAGAACACTCCGATCGCTCCTTCTTACTTCTTCCTTTTCACTTCAACCTGCTTCGGTGCAGATTAAAGTGCACCAGTGCAGGATGACCGAATACGCTATAAGATGATGTTTTTTATAAATAAAAACCATAGAGTAGAATCTGAATGGATGATTAGCAGTGCGGTGATAGAGCTGGTTAAGGAGTTTTACTACCAAGGATTTTGCTTTAAAACAAGAGGAGGAAGTGAGCTGCAGGTGAGAAAGAGATCAGAATCGGCGAGAAAAAAGTTGGGACAGGAATAAGGATATTGTTTTATCAATATTACGTCAATGACTAGCCATAGGTGTGTCTTCCCGCCCCCTAAGACGTTGAAGATACTGCAGACGCTGGTTCAGGGTGTGTCGTCGCCCTGAAAAACTTTAAAGAAATACCTGACGCTTAGATATATCGTTAATTTTCTCGTAAAGTATCACTCGTGGAAAAAATAGATGCAACCAAAAAATTTGATATTGATGACATTTAGAACTTTGTTTCGAAAATTTTCCGAAATGTTGCGTGTTACTGAATGTTATAGATACGTGAAATCAGTGAAATTTATAAAGCAGCCCCTGATCTATTACTGCAATTTATTTATTTGTAAGCAACTTCCCTGATGGTCTCTACTTACAGAAAACAAAAATCCTACGTTGCTTCTGAATTATAGATGGGGGCCGTTCAAGCATTAGATAACGTACTTTACGAGAAAGGATGTGCGAAGAAAGTGTATACGCGGGTCGTTCAATAAGTGAGGTAAAAAATACACAAAAACACATTTCTTATACAAAATCTTTTCTTATTTTTTAACATAACCTCCTTCGACTTCTACACACTTCGTCAAGCGTTCCTCCAAACCTTGAAGTTTGGAAAAAAAAGTCATATAGAGCCAAATCAGGAAAATATCTTCTAATTTGGCTCCTTTTTTGGGTCCAGAAGGGCCACATCAGGAGAATATCTACTGATTTGACTCGTTCTGACTTTCTTTTATTTCCAAACCTTAAGATTTGGCCCGGGAAAAAAGATTTTCATCTGATGAGGTTGTCCTCGCCGCTGTAGATGAGTATTTCCAAGGCTTCGAAACTTCCTAGTTTTCTGAGGGTAAACAAATTGGAAGAGCGCTGGACGAAAACTGTAGGAGTCGAAGGCGAATATGTTGCAAATAAAAAAGATTTTGCTTAAAAAACGTGTTTTTCTCTATTTCTTACCTCAATTACTGAACGACCCTCGTATTACGTGACGCTCCCTCCATCACCTATATATACATATACATAATTAAAAATTCGTCATAAGGACAACAGCAGGATTTTGCACCTCCAAGAGCGCCTATGATAAGGACGATTAGTTTAACAGAATATTCCGGGTACAATCGTAGCAACTGCCTTATAAGGTCTCGATACCTTTCTTTCTTTTCATTCTCCTTGGCTATCATGTTTTTGTCAGCTCAGTCAGGCCTCGAGTGAGCAACAGAAACAATTGTCGAGAATATAAAGTTCCAGTATATGCGGCACTTCCCATTCTCGACAATTGACTCGATTTCCCTAGGAGCATTTAGAGGAGGGATTATTGGTTAATGCCGTAAGAGTGACAGAGAGGGTAATAAAGCACTCTTAGTGCCGCATTGTGCCTTGAATGTAGGTCGTTCCCACGTGAGTTGGACAACTAGATAGTATGTGAGCAAAATGCTCAGGGTGTGCATGGCATGCTCTGCAGCTATCATCAGGAATGTCCTGGCTCAAAATGTGGCGACGGTATGTTAAGGTGGAAATGACACCGTCTTGGCATGCAAAAATGAAACCCTCCGTACCAGACTTCAATCCGGGCGATTTAAGGAAAGCAAACGTTAGCTCACAAGACATTGACTGATCCTTCACATTTCTGTGGAAGATACCGTGCATTCTCTTATCGAGGAGCTTTTCACGAAAGTTTTTCTCTTGTGCTTTCTTAATTCGGGCTTTCAGGAGTAAGTACTCGAGATAGATAATATTTGATATATTTTGCTCACCCCGAATACTGAAGTTAAGTCCGAGTGTTTCAGCAGCCTCCTCCGCTGCTTTGTACAGAAACGCTGCTTTGCCCACTTCTTCGTGATTCCTTACCATTTTAAGAAGAGGGTCTCTTCCATTTGCAACTCTATGTGCTGTACCCAGAATAATCCTGTTGTGAAGACATTCAAGACTCAATATTCCGCGACCACCTTGACGGCGTGAGATGTACAGTCGCGGAACGGAAGACTTAAGATGCATGCTTTTGTTCATGTGCATAACATTTCTTGTCCTGATATCAAGGGATCTGAGCTCGTTCTTCGTCCATGGAACTACTCCAAATGAATAGAGTACTACCGGAACGGCAAGCATGTTCGTTGCAGATACTTTGTTTCTCGCCGACAGTTCGGAAGACCAAATCTGCCGGATGAGACGTTTTTATCTGCTTCGGAGAGTATCCTTTATAGATGTCACAGCCTGAATGCGGCTCTGTGGCACGCTCAGGTATGTATAAGTCTCTCCAACGCAAAGGTGTCGTATAGCGCTTCTATCAACGACCTCAGGATTTTCAGGGATGCCATCAGTTTTCCTCGCTTCAAATGAACCTTGGCGCATTTTTCTAACCCAAATTCCATTCCAATTTTTTTAGTATATCGTTCGACAATCTCTAGAGCTAGATGTAGTTGCTCTTTGTTTTAAGCATAGATCTTAAGATCGTCCATGTAAAATACATGAGTGACCTTGTACTTTCGATCTTCAGGTTTGCCGCACACGTACCCGTCGGAATGGCGAAGTGCCAGAGATAGTGGCAATAATGTAAGGAAAAAGAGGAGTGTGCTCATGGTGTCGTCCTGAAAGACACCTCTCTGGAAGGTGACCTTGTTAGTTGTCACACGATTTTTTCCAGATGAGATAGTAAATCTAGTTTTCGAAAGCGGCATCAATCTCTCTATGCACTTAACTATTTGCGGATGAACCATTAAGATTTCCAAAAGACAGATGATAAGTCTATGGGAGGTCGAAGCAAAAGCTTTCCGATAATCAATTCAGGCCATCGATACGTCACGCTGGTAGAATGCTGCATCTTTGCAGACACATCGTGTGTTCAAACAAGTGATTGGCCTGTAATTCTTCGGGTCAGCTAAGTTGCCTATTTTCGGCAGGAATATTGTGCGCTCGTCCACCAACCACTTCGGAATCGGCTCTTCCGACTTTAAATATAGGGTGAAAATACAAGCCAAATGCTGATGGATTGAAGAAAACTTCTTCCACCAGAAGGTTTTTTTTAGCAATCTGGTCCCGTTGCGGAATAGTTCTTCATATCTCTAAATACTTTTTTCACCTCCTCGGTAGTGATGGTTGGGCATTCTTTATCAGGTGTTATGAGGGCATCACATAGCTCCTTGAAGCTATTTATATTTTCTGAGTCTTCGTACAGTCTATGCTGCACTTCGTAGACTTCTCTCCAAAATACTTCGACCTCCTCTGGTTTCGGTGGGTGTTCGACAGTAACTGGAGGGTCTGGGAAGAGTCGAGATGGGTCAGAGAGGAACTGTTGATTTCCTCTGACCTAAAATTCCTGCCAGATGTGATGGAGTCAATCACACACTGAATGCGGGATGCATACTATCTTGCCCAGCCTATCTCCATGGCAGGTTGATGCATTCGTCTTTTGGTCTTATGAACAACCGTTGGTTTTGTTTTACGGTTCGCATCGGCCAAAGCTCTCGCTGCATTATACACACAATAATTGATAGCCCGGAGGTCGGATTCTCCGGAAAAATGTCTACGAAGATCGTCATCCATTTCAGCCAGATCTTTAAGCTTGAGAGAAACCTTGGTGTTGATGTTTCTCCGGGTCATAAAGCATCGCTATTCCTCTATTGGATGCCTGCCCGCGGCTGGTCTTAGTGTCACCTCTCTTGCTCTGTTGCCGGCTTGTTCTAGCTGTGGTAGAGTAGGCGTTTCGCTTACATAGCCCCTTTTTAGGAGTAGTTCAGCGTGGTTTCGCAGACGTTGCTGCGTAAAGTGCGATAGCTCCGGGTGTTTCTCGCACCACAGAGCATGCAGCCGTGCCATGTAACTCCGTTCAGGGGGCACACTCGCATCGTAGCACTCTAGAAAGTCGTGATTCAGTCGCTCCGTCCACCCAAAGGTTGCGAGATCCCGCCGATCCATCGCATTGAATCCATTTTCACAGGCTCCCCCAGCTCTAGATTGGTCGGCATTGTTGGCCGACCCATTGTCGGGAGCCTTGCGCGTTCTGTTGTTTTGAACCGCACTTACTACAACTATGTTTGATGTTATCATTGTTGTTCCAACATAAATCTCCTTGATTTAGAGAAAAGAATCGTGTCTGTTATCGACTTTTTGGTACCAGCTGACAAAAACATGATAGCCAAGGAGAATTAAAAGAAAGAGAGGTATAGAGATACCTTATAAGAGCGTTCCGATGGTTATATCCAGGATATTCTGTTAATATAATCGTCCTTATCATCGGCGTTCTTGGAGGTGCCAAGCTTTCACTGGTTAATAACCTGAAAAGCATCTCTGCTTGTCAACAAGATGCTAAAATACTTGTGGACAAAATGCAGAAGGCGGTCGTCCTTGGATCGCTCCGTGTCCTCAGCGTGCACGAGAGTTTTGTCGAATCACCGTATTAAATCCGTCACAGACTATAACCACCTATCTCACGGCCGTGAGACGTGGTTACGCCCGAAATTTTACCGCGATTTCACTAAAAGCAGGTGCAGCTTTTCAAGTTAGCACCCGCTCCCGGTGAAATCTCGCGGTTGTCCTTATGACAAACTTTTAATAATATATGAAGGAAAGCCTTTGACCAGGTTACCAGACGCGTTCTCGGTTTGCGGAAAGAGAGTGCCGGTACCGAGGGTTACTGGTGAATATGGCTACAAACTAAAAAAGAATTCGCGAAAACATTGTTAACGGTTATACCGAAAGAAAAAACCCTAAGCCTTACCCTCGTATGCGGCGCCCTGCGAGGACTGACCGAACCTTTCCTTAGCTGCTCGAGGGAACAACAATGATAACATCAACCATAGTTGTAACTGCAGCTCAAAACAATCGAAAGAGTAGGGATCTCGAAAATGGGTCAGACAACAATGCCGCCGATTACCCTAGAATTGGAAGAGCCAAAATGAAAAAGTCAATATATTGGAATTCGTGACCAGATAGCCCACATTTGCACTCCATATATAAAGTCGGAAGAGCTTATTCCTGAACGTAGAAAAGTTTTCTGACTTTAAGAACTATAGGCCAAAAACATGTCTGTAAACGCTGTATAAAATCTTCACAACTATCCTGAACGATATGAGTGTTCAGACAGTCAGACCTATGTGCCGAGAGATGTACGAACAACAGGTTTCAAAGAAAGGCTTAGCAGAATGTCGAGAGAACCTGCTTATTGATGAATGTGTCTGCAAGGACGCAGCAGCCTACCAGCACTGTCTGTCGATGGCCTGTATTTAATACTAGAAAGCTTTCGATTATCATCTGTCTGTTAAAAATCTTAAAGGTTTATCTGCACATACTAAGATAAATATAGAGATTGATGCCCCCTTGGAAAACCAGATCTACTATCTCATTTGAAAAAAAATCGTATGACAACTAACATCCGTAAGTGACACCATAAGCCCTTTCCTCTTTTGCCTCACCCTATTGCCACTATCTCTCGCACTTTGAAATTCTAAAGGGGAACTTCTGCGGCAAATCTACGACAAACACGGATAATCTCAAAGTCTATGATAGAAATTCAGAGCAACTAAATCTAGCTCTGAAGATTGTCGAGAAGTATAGTTGGGAGATTGAAATGAAGTTTTGGATAAAAAATGCGTCAAGGTTCATTTGATGCGGGACAACTTAATGGCATCCCTGAAAACCTCAAGCTCGTCGAAATGTTAGTGTTTCCAGGACAAAAAAATGCTGTCCGAAAATCGTAGTTCCAGAAAATCTGTCACTTTTCGTTTTGAAAAATTGATTCTATCTCTCTCGGAGCTTTTGTTAGAGCAGGGGTGCAGCAAACACCATACGAGCGACAAATATGGTAGCAAGGAACTATAAAGGCGAAAATGAATTAAGGCTGGATGATCTGAAGAAAGCAAAAATTTGTTCCTTTGACAAATGCTGATCTTCTAAATCTCTGTAAATTTTCTATGCATTTCCTTGTCGAGGAGCTGTTGGTGAAAGTTTTCAACATCTGCTTTCTTAACTTGGGTTTTTAGAAGTGACGCATATATATCGAGTAATGCACTATCCTTCCTTCTAATGTTAAAATTCAGACTAAGGGTCTTAATCCCACTGGATGGTTTGGGATGTACAGTTGCGAAACGGATGAATTAATATGCAAGCTCTTTCGCATATACATGATCTTAAAGGGATTTATTAGAGTTATATAAAGTTATCTTATTCTCTTGCTTTCGACACAGTCGGTTTTTCCATAAAATTGTTATATTTTGTTTAATAATAAAAAAGGAGAGAACAACAGAGAAAAATTGAAAAACTCACGAGGCAGACTCCCTGGAGCGCATAAAATTGTTCGTAACAAATGACCCTTTCATTTTTATGAGATGCAGGCCAGTTACAAATATTGAAATTACGAAGATATAGCTTGATTCAAGTTTAATTAGTTTCCAAGTTCGAATACAGGTTTGGGAATATATTTAAATTGAAAAGAAACACCGAATTTTGGTAAGAATTTTATTTACTTTTGTTGCAGACAGGCTTTCAATCTTTATATAATTTTCACATCATCTGTTCAATGCATGACAGTTTATACTTGAAAAAGCGCTGTTCACATTATCTTCATTTTCTAAGCTCTTTATTCAAATTGTAACATTTTTGTTTTAACTCTTGTGGCATGAAAAAAAAATTTTACTATTATTTTTTACGTTTGAAACAAAAATTACGCGTCCTCTCCGAAAATTGTTCATAACAAATTTCTATGAGTTTTGACTCTTTTGGAAGAGAAAATTTTATCCGTTTATGTTTTTCACAGCTTATGTGGTTTCTACCAAAATTTCACTTTTTTATTTTTAATGTTTTTAAGATTCAAATAAAAACTGCGCATGCTACAAACATATAATCAATAAAATGTTTGTAGCTTTTTTTGGATGAACAGCTTTTGTCTTATACATCTTTTTATGGTGCACAATTGTACCTGATTCATTTTTATTTTCGTATCTTGCGAAGTTTTACCACAAAGTAGAATTGTAGATTTTTTTGTGCTAACAAGATTTGAATTTTCGATTTTTCTAAGAAGTTCAAAAAGTTTGTTTTGCATTAATACATTAATATAATTTTATCAAATGAAACTTGTATTTCTTGAATTAAAGACCTAGTTCTCCACCTAATTCTAAATATTCCATCCTTAGGTCTTTTCTCTGGCGTACGATAGCTTTTTCATCAGTAACAATTTTTTTTCAAACATTGGAAACAGAGAAAAAATGATTCCCTTACATAAATACAATATTTTAAAAATTATTCCTTTTAAAATACATTTATTATTTGTTCGTAACTAAAAAGTCGAAGCCACACTAAAATATTGTATAAAAAGGCAACAATTGCATTTGTTATTACCTAACTGCGTAAAGAGTTGACAAGAGGTTTGAAAATTTAGAAAAAAAGCGTAAAAAACGAAAAAAGACCGCAACTATCTAGCATTACCAAAGCACAAGATACATCCAAGCAATCATAATTTTCTTACATAATTTTTCACGTACTCATCAGAGAAGGTATTAGATTTTTGTTGTTGATAAAACTAAAATTTAACAGAGTTATAGCGTTTGAAGAATTCCAAATAGCACACGAAAATGAAAATTTTGAACCAAATAACGTACGATATGAGAAAAGTCAATGGAAGAGAAATGTTGCTTTTTGAATGCCCTACAAGATTATTATAACAAAGTTTGGAATTTTCTTGAAAAATGGCAAAATTTAAATTTTGACAGCATAAAAAAATAATGGAAAATCAAAAATTACATTTTTTCATTAAACTACTTATTATCATTATGAAAGACTAAGCAGCTAAGACTCTTTGTTGAAACTAATTCCCCCCTTCCCCTTCATTAATCATTTATCATTTAGAAGTTAAAAAAAGATAAGGCTGATGTGTAGACCGTACGTGTATTCTTTAAGAATTATCACCTTTTAGACGAGACAATGAAACTAAGTCTGTTAATACCAATGCATGTTAGGAATTGTAATAATATACATTTATGGAAATGACATGCAGTATCACCAAATTATTGTTGTCGATGCTTTGATCTTTAGTTTTAAAAAATCTGTGCACAAGTGTGGGGAATATACAAAGACGAGCGCGGAGCGCGAGATAAATATATTATTTAGCGCGAAGCGCTTGAACCAACATTCACGCGTCCTAGGCGCGCTCAAACTTGATTTTTTTTACTAAATTCAATCAACTAATAAATTAGTTCAAGTGGAAAAAAGGCAATGTTTGAAAATTTCAGGAAAATCCCAACTGTTTGGCATCAATCAATTGGAATATTGTTAACAAAAATAATGAATGGTGAACAAATTCTTTGTCTTACTCCAATTGAAAATTAGACGAAAAGTGTAAAATGTTTGAAAAAACTACTATTTTCTACCATTATGCTAACAGTCATAAATAATTGTTTGAACAATTATGTTTTTTTTTTAATTAATTAAGTTTTTACTTACTCTTTTTGAAAAGTGGAAAAGAAGTGCAACATGTTTCAGTAAACAGTAATTTACCAACTTCATTCTCAGAGAGAACATTGTTCAAAACAATAATAAATTTTTTACACAATTTATGTCAACACGTAATTAACAGTGTAAATTAGTATTTTATGTATTAGAAAAAAATGTACTTTTTTTCTTAATCAGTATACTGAGTACGCTTCAATATTTCCATTATTACTGCAAATATTAATCGATATCCATGAATCTTTTTTTCAATTTCTTCAAATTATATGAATAAATTAATTCTGATGATTAAAATTGAATGAAGCCATACCTTCTTCATTTAAGTTTTTGTAACTGGCCTGCTTTGCATAGCAATGAAAGGGACATTCGTTACGAGCAATTTAAAGCACTCCAGGGAGTCTGCCTCTTGAATTTTACGAGGGTCGATGAGAGTGATGCGAGAATCTGCACACACCTAACATTGAGCGCCACTGAAATTTTTCTCTATTGCTCTCTCCTTTTTTGATTATAAGAGAATACATAAACATTTCATCGGAAACCGGCTGTATCTAAAGAAAGAGAATAATATTTAGATGGCGCATGAAAGTAATAAGACAAAAGTATTAAAAATTGCGGCCAGAATCTAACATTCTTTTTTATAACTCTAATAAATTCCCTTAAGCATGAAAATTCCGAGGGTCGTTAGATAGTTTTTTGTCCACAGAGCTACCCCAAACGAGTACAGTACAACCGAGACGGCAAGCATGTTAGTCGCAGATAGCTTGTTCAGCCCCGGAAGCTTGGAACACCAAATGTGTCAAAGAAGACACTTGTATCGGTTTTCAAAATACTCCTTCGCTGATGTCATGTCCTAAGTGCACTTCTTAGCCACGCTTAGGTATGCATATGTCTCCCTAGTTTCAAGGTTCTAGATACACGAGTTCAGGGTCTCCGGGAACGCCATTAATTCGTCCTTCATATGAAATACATGAGTATCCTGATATGCTCGCCCTGAAAAACGCCACTTTCGAAGATGACGCTATTCGTTGTAACACGATAATTTCCATATTAGATACTGAATTTAGTTTTCTAATGGGTTATTGATCTCTTAATGTTTCTCAATATGTATAGAAGAAACTTCAAGCCTTCTAATAGATAGATGATACGTCTATAAACGGTTTAATCGAAAGCTTTCCATGAATCAATTCAGGCTATCGATAATCAGCGCTGGTGGATTATTACACCATATTTTGAGCACATTTGTTTGTACAGTTCTTTCCACACAGGATCCAACCGGATGTTACCCAGTAATTATAAGTAATTTATCAGTTCAAAGTAATTTATAAGTGCAAAGTTGCACTGTCGGCAGGGTACCATCTCTGTACGTTTAAATTTTGACGTGAACAGATGGGAGTACCCCATCTATGCACCTGCAATGTTACAAAACTGCTGGCTATGCATGTAGAAATTTAAGCGTGTACAGACGGGCGTATACAGTTGAGCTAGTAGCTAGTGCATAGTTGCTCTATGCATAGACACCCTCCTCCAAAAAAACAACCACTCTTCTTTGTGTCTTTCCCACAGTTGCAGCTGGATTTATAAACTTTGTTGAATTTTTTTGCATAAAAAAAATGAAGAGAACACCCAGTTGATTAAAAAATAAATAATATTCAGATAAATATAAAGTTTTTTGTAAAATCATTATTTTTCGTGTTCTTTTTCAGTTTTGTTTATTATATCAAGAACCGTACAATAAATTTCAAAAAACCATCGATAAAAGGACAGATTAGACGTCCGCACAGAAAAGAACTTTGGCATTAATGGACTAAAGAGCAAGTTTGAATTATCCTTAAGAATAGTTGATGAAATCATTTAGAATATATGTGAATATATGAATATGATCATTTCCAATTCTACATTACTAAAAAATATGTTGCTCTTGTCAATTCATTAAAAAGCTATTTAAAAATTAAATGTATTTTATGTATAGGTAATTACATGAACTATTTCATAATAAAAGGTGTGACATGCATCTGTCACGTGTATACAAAAATTAAAGAACCGTTTCATATATGAATAATACACTGTAATATAAGATTTAAAAGTGTTACTATTCATTAAGATATGTATCTTCAGGGGCTGTTCATAAAAGACGTCCGCAGTTGGAGGACCAAGGGAGCCAAAATCGTACTAAAGTGGGCAAGAAGGGGAGGGGCGGGCGTCTGTGTTGGGGGGGGGGCTCAATCCATTTTCGGGCGTCTACTTTTTCAAATTCAACAATTTTCATGTAATGACCCTTCTAGAAATAACCAATTGGGATTAATAAAAAACGATAGAAATAATATCTCAATCGTTCCGAATCGTGTTCCTTAATTGTGCCAAAACGATTGACAACGATTGAGTATTTTGCATTTCCAATATTTTCCAATCTGGACTTGGAATTTGGCACGTGATGGCAGAACTTTCGTATGGCGGGAATTATATAAAAACTGTGAGATTAAGAAACATTATTTATAGCAGGAATGTTTTTTTGCTTTTGTACGTGCCTTGAACGTTATTTGCGGGATGACAATAAGCTTCGTATCTTTTCGAAACTAGACGTAGAGCGGCTTTTCCGTTAGGATCTTTTAGGGTAGGGTCAAATATACTCCTAAAGTAGGCACGGGGGAAACGTAAAGAATTACAACCTTTTGTAAAGGGCGCCGGACAGTTGGCAACAGACCGATGACATCTGCGACTTAAGAAAATACAGATCTGCGGGAAACTGAAGGTAACACTGTAAATAACAAGCTGCTGTTTAGCTTTGGGGAGAGAACTTGTGAGCCGGGCTACGACAGCTCCACCAGCATTAAACGCGTCGCGACAGAGTGCATCTTGAGCGATAGCTTTTAAGTGAATTGCATCTTTAATAAATTACTTATCTATTTTGAATCTCAATCTTTTTCTGTTCACTTTTAATTTGTATTAACCTTGTTCCTACCGAAGAAAACAAAAACAGTTATTCACTTTTGTGAAATAATGTCAATTTTAAACAGAACTAGAAACTCCTGCGCGCTCTACGCTCGTGAAGCACTAATTTACTTGTAATTATTCTTTTTGGAAATTAAGTTTAAGAAAATAACACGATAATCATTTTTACTTCAATCACTTCTATTTATACACGACTTCGCATGGGTACCATATATGACGAAAGACCGGGTTGTGTACTCGAATTCATCGAAAGACATTCTTAGTTCATTCCGTAAACAAATCATGTATCTTCCTTGAAAAATAGCCAAGCTGTAAATATGTTGGTAAAAATTTTTTAAATAATTAATAGTTCTTGTAAATTTACAAAACAACCTAGAAAATATTCATCGGATAGACATTCTTAGTTGAGTTCAAAAAGAAATTGATTCATAGGATAAAGGCCAAACTTTTAATTCTTAAATTAAAATTATTTAAGTAATTAATAGTTTTCATAAATTTGCAAAGCAGTATAGAAGAGTCATCCCATAAATATTCTTGGTTGATTTCGTAAGCAGATTTATTTGTAGGAAAAAGAGCAAACACTTAATTTTTTAATTAAAATTATTTAAATATATAATATATCTTGTAAATTTACAAAGCAAAATAGAAAACAGTCACCAGATAGACATTCTTAGTTAACTCCGTTAAATAAATTTACTTGCCGAAAAAGGGCAAACTCTTAATTTTGTAATTTTAATTTTTCAAATAATTAATAGGTCTTATAAATCTACAAAGCAACCATGAAAATAGTCATCGATTAGATATTCTTAGTTGACATCGAAAACCAACTGATTCGTAGGACAAAGGCCAAACTTTCAATTTTTTCATGAAAATTGTTTAAATAATTATTAGTTCTTGTAAATTTGCAAAGCAAAATAGAAAAAAGTCATCGGATAGACATTCTTAGTTAACTCCGTAAACAAATTAACTTGTAGAAAAAAGGGCAAACTCTTCATTTTTTAATTAAAATTGTTTAAATAATTAAAAGTTCTTGTACATTTCCAAAGCAATACAGAAAAGAGTCATTGGATAGACATTCTTAGTTGATTTAAGAAACAAATTAACACGTAGGATAGACGGCAAGCTCTTAATTTTTTAATTACAATTATTTAAATAACTAATATATCTTGCAAATTTACAAAGCAATATAGAAAAGAGTCATTCGATAGACAGTCTTAGTTGACTTCGTCAACAGATTTACTTGTAGAAAACAGGGAAAACTCTTAATTTTTTAATTACAATTGTTCAAATAATTAATAGTTCATGTACGTTTACAAAGTATCCTAGAAAAGAGACATCGGATAGACATTCTTAGTTGACTTCGAAAACAAACTGATTCGTAGGATAAACGCCAAACTTTAAATTTTTCAATTAAAATGGTTTAAATAATTTATAGTGCTTGTAAATTTACAAAGCAACCATGAAAATAGTCATGGGATAGAAATTCTTAGTTGACTTCGTCAACAGATTTACTTGTGGAAAACAGAGCAAACACTTAATTTTTTAATTAAAATTGTTTAAATAATTCAAAGTTCTTGTAAATTTTCAAAGCAATATAGAAAATAGTCATCGGATAGACATTCCTAGTTGACTTCGAAACCAAATTGATCCGTAGGACAAAGGCCAAACTTTTAACTATTTCATTAAAATTGTTTAAATAATAATTAGTTCTATTAAACTTGCAAAGCAACATAGAAAACAGTCATCGCATAGTCATTCTATGTTGACTTCGAAAACAAATTGTTTCGTAGGATAAAGGCCAAACTTAAAATTTTTAAATAAAAATGGTTCAAATAATTAATAGTGCTTGTAAATTTTCAAAGCAATATAGAAAAAAAGTCATCGGATAGAAATTCTTAGTTGACACCGTGAACAAATTGACATGTAGAAAAAAGGCCAACCTCTTCATTTTTTAATTAAAATTGTTTCAATAATTCAAAGTTCTTGTATATTTGCAAAGCAATATAGAAAAGAGTTATCGGATAGACATTCTTAGTTAACTCCGTAAACAAATTTACTTGTAAAAAGAAGGGCAAACTTTTGAATTTTTAATTAAAATTGTTCTAATAATGAACAGTTCTTGTAAATTTGCGAAGCAACCTAGAAAAGAGTCATCAGATAGACACTCTTAATTGACTTCGAAAACATATTGATTCGTAGGATAAAGGCCAAACTTTAATTTTTTCAATTAAAATGTTTTAAATAACTAATAGTGCTTGTAAGTTGTAAGTTGTTTGAATAATTAATGGTTTTTCTAAATTTGCAAAGCAATATAGAAAAGAGCCATCGGATAGACATTCTTTGTTGACATCGTAAACAAATTGACTTGTATAAAACAGGCCAAACTCTTCATTTTTTAATTAAAATTGTTTCAATAATCCAAAGCTCTTCTAAATTTGCAAAGCAATATAGAAAATAGTCATCTGATAGATATTCTTAGTTGACTGCGAAAACAAATGGACTTGTAGAAAAAAGGGCACACTCTTAATTTTTTAATTGAAATTGTTCAAATAATTAGTAGTTCTTGTAAATTTACAAAACAACCTGGAAAAGAGTCATCGGATAGACATTCCTTTTGACTTCGAAAACAAATTGGTTCGTAGGATAAAGGCCAAACTTTGAATTTCTCAATTAAAATGGTTTAAATAATTAATAGTGCTTCTAAATTTGCAAAGCATTATAGAAAAGAGTCATCGCATAGATATTCGTAGTTAACTCCGTAAACAAATTTATTTGTAGAAAAAAGGGAAAACTCTTAATTTTTTAGTTGAAATTGTTCAAATGATTAATAGTTCTTGTAAATTTACAAAGCAACCTAGAAAAGATTCGTCGGATAGACATTCTTAGTTGACTTCGAAAACAAATTGATTCGTAGGATAAAGGACAAACTGTCAATTTTTTCATTAAAATGGTTAAAATAATTAATAGTTCTTGTAAATTTACAAAGCAACCATGAAAATGGTCATCGGATAGACATTCTTAGTTGAATTCGAAAACAAATCGATTCGTAGGATAAAGGCCAAACCTTCAATTTTTTCAATAAAATTGTTTAAATAATTAATAGTTATTGTAAATTTGCAAAGCAACCTAGAAAGAGTCATCGGATAGACATTCTTAGTTGACTTCGAAAACAAATTGATTCGTAGGATAAAGGTCAAAATTTAAATTTTTCAATTAAAATGGTTTAAATAATTAATAGTTCTTGTAAATTTACAAAGTAACCATGAAAATAGTCATCAGATAGACATTCTAAGGTGACTTCGAAAACAAATTTATTCTTAGGATAAAGGCCAAGCTTTCAATTTTTTCATTAAAATTGTTTAAATAATTAATAGTTTTTGTAAATTTGCAAAGCAACCTAGAAAGGAATAATCGGATAGACATTCTTAGTTGACTTCGAAAACAAATTGATTCGTAGAATAAAAGCCAAACTTTAAATTTTTCAATTAAAATGGTTTAAATAATTTATAGTGCTTGTAAATTTGCAAAGCAATCTAGAAAAGAGTCATCCGATAGACATTCTCAGTTGACACCGTGAACAAATTTGCTCGTAGAAAAAGGCCAAACTTTAAATTTGTTAATGAAAATTATTCAAATAATTGTTAGTTCTTTTGTAATGAAACATAGAATAGAGTGCGTTGACAACGTGAACAAATTGACTCGTAGAAAAAAGTGGAACTCTTAATTTTTGAATTAAAATGGTTTAAATAATTAATAGTTCTTGTAAATTTACAACGCAACATATTAAATTAAACGTATTCGTTAAAGAAGGGCCATTTATGAAAATAATTAAAATAATTACAATGTTTGAAGATTAAATAAACGCTAAAAGCTATAAATGAGCTCCACTCGAATTCGGCACGATCGCTGCAACTTAATCCCTGGGAATGTTTACATCCAATAATGTAAAGAGTTCCCCCGAACGTGCCTGTTACACTTTCCTATTACTCTATGGGAAGCTGCAACGAACTTTCAACTATAGGATAGGATATATTACAAAAGAAAGTAAATACAAATTTTCTACATAATTTTTACCAGAAGAAAGTGCTGCTACGATAAAAATGTACTAACAGTATTGTACATTGAAATATAAAATCAGATACGTGATAAAAAACAAGTTAATTTTATGTTAGTGAAATCAGAAAATGTTTTTATTTTTTATTTTTATTATGCGCTCTTAGATCATTTTTTGCGAACATTTTATAGAGGCTTATAGGTTTTAAAATCGGTAGAGAATAAAAAAAAAAACAAAAAATTCTACGAATATTTCTAAAACATGTAACTTCAGAAAATCGAATCGAAGAATCTAGATACTTCTTCTACTAAATAAAGCATTCAGAATTGTACAATATGGATGCAGAAGCCTGTAACTTTGTTTGTTTTAAAATTATGCCCTGTGAAACTGAAGTATGAAAAATGTACATTTTTAATTTTGTTGCGATTGAATTTAAATAAGTACAAATTAAGAGACAAAATTTAAGAAATTTAAATTAGATTAAAATTCAAATTAAAAATTCTATTTCACGTCCAATAATTAAATTGATGCAAACTCCTGTTAAAAAACAAGAATTCAACGATCAAATTTGGACCACAACGAAGAAACAAAAACAAAAATCATATTGTAATCTGAAAAAAAATTTTCGGACAAAAATAAAAAAGAGGAAAGAAAAATGAGAAGGGGGCCAAACACATGCCCTTCCTTCTCTTTTCTTTCTTTCGTGTTTTTTATTTTTATTATCATCAAATTACAATGAAATAACATTCAAAATAAAAAAATAAAATAAATAAAAATTTCATTACCTACGTTTCAGTAATTGTACTGTACCCTTATCAAGGCAAGAAAATTTTAAAAGGTAGAAATTGACAGCACCCACGAACAGGTGCTCCGTCTTTGATACCTGAAAATCGAATGAGGGTCAGTAGCCCAATCTGATGTAAACACAATATAAATATCTGTCACAATCACATTAGAAATAGAGAAAGTAAAAGAAAAACAGAATTCATGAAACAGCCTCGTTAAAATGTAATTAATCATATTAGCATAACTTTTGTTCAACTTATCCAAATCGATTTTTAAATGAATAGATAACTTTTTTTGTTTCTTAATATAAAGCGTTTCCATGAATTCTCTCATTACTGTCACTGTGCAAAATTTGAACGTTATTCCAGTCAAACTCATGATCAACATCAACAAATTCCTTTATATGTCTGGCAAGAACACTCTTATAACAGCGTCCCAAACGAACATCACTTTTGTGTTCCTCTATCCTAGTAGTACGAAGTCTGCCAGTCTGTCCCACGTAATTCATCTTACAATGTTATTGTAATGTTTCCGAGAATACTCATGAAATAGATCAGGATAATAGAATCAGTTTTTTGGACATAGAAGTAATTAAGGGTTGGGATTGTAATATTATTACCAATTGGTATAGAAAAAGTTTATATGTAGGTAGAATTTTAAATTTCCTTTATACTTATCCCTTTCAAAACAAAATTGCAGTAATCAAAACCTTAGATGGCAGAGCTCTAGGTTTGTCCCATTTTTCATTTCACACAAGAAATTTGAATATTGTTAGGAATATACTTTTTCTGAATCATTATCCACAAAAGTTTAATTGAGAAACATATTGCAATTAGAGTTCACAAATCAAAAACAAGCAGAGTAATAATTTGCTTGCAGATAATCAGAAAGAGATAAAGGAATATAGTTCGTTTAATACTTTTGTTCTTCCATTTTTGGTAACATTTCTAAAACTATTGAACTTATGTTACATAATTTTTAAATTTATACTATTTACCGTAAACCGTTTAGAAGGGATTCAGTGATAAACTTTTGCAAATATCCTTTGGATAAATTTGAAAAGGGTGGTGTTGTCTATAAGATCACTTGCAGTATCTGTAAGATGAATTACGTGGGACAGACTGGCAGACTTCGTACTACTAGGATAGAGGAACACAAAAGTTATGTTCGTTTGGGACGCTGTTATAAGAGTGTTCTTGCCAGACATACAAAGGAATTTGTTGATGTTGACCATGAGTTTCAGATAACGTTCAAATTTTGCATAGTCAAAGTAATGAGAGAAAGAGAGAATTCATGGAAATGTTTTATATTAAGAAACAAAAAAAGTTATCTATTCATTTAAACATCGATTTGGATAAGTTGAACAAAAGTTATGCTAATATGATTAATAACATTTTAACGAGGCTGTCTCATGAATTCTGTTTTTCTGTTACTTTCTCTTTTCTGATGTAATTGTGACAGATATTTATATTGTGTTTACAACAGATTGGCCTACTGACCCTCATTCGATTCTCAGGTATCAAAGACAGAGCAACTGTTCGTGGGTGCTGTCAATTTATACCTTTTAAATTTTTCTTGCCTTGATAAGGGTACTGTACGAGTACCAAAACTTTGGTAATGCAAGTTTATTTATTTATATTTTTTATTTTTATTTATTGTAATTTGATGATAATAAAAATAAAAAAGACGAAAGAAGGAAAAAAAGAAGGGAGGGGATGTGGTTGGCTGCCTTCTCATTTTTCTTTCCTCTTTTTTATTTTTGTCCGAATTTTTTTTTCGGATTAACATAGGATTTTTTTTTGTTTGTACATTGTGATCCAATTTTGGTCGTTGGACTCTTGTTTTTTTAACAGGATTTTTTATTAAATTAAATTTTGTTATGTGCCAAAATGTAGAGAAATGTCTATACTGTTATACGAAAGTTGATGAATTAATGATTTCAAGATTAGGCATAGACAAACCAAAATATTTTAAATATTAAAAATGGACTATTATAAATATTTAAAACTAGACTCTTTCCAGAATTTTAAATCAAACTTATTTAAAAATTCAACATTCTTATATTGCAAAAAACTTAAAAGTATTGGATAAGTTTTTCTATTAAAAATTAAAACATTTGAATGAGTTATCTACAATTTATTTGGTCCGAGTTTCAAAATATTCGCGACATCTTACGTTCTCGAATGATTCAAATAGTTTTCAATTCGGTATCTATTATTCTGAATTAGAGGTGAAGATTGTCATTACATTTTGATATTGCTATAATTATTTAAAAGCGGGTTTTAACTCTTTCAAACAAACAAATGTCAAAAATGTGAATATAAAAAGAAGTAAATAAACGTTTGACAACAGTCAACTCTCTAAAACAAATTACTACTACCTGCTTGATAATCACGCTTTATCATTAACACATCCATGAAACGGCATGATTGTTCCATGTTGTTATAACTCAGATACTATCGATTTTTAATTAGGTATACCGCCTAAACAAACATTCTAATTTTTGTTTTCAAAATTTTTGTTAAATTATTAAAAATGTAATTGTTAAACAAATAAAATCGTGCGCGTCATATGTTTTACGAACGAAAACTTCAGTGGGCGCATTTTATGCAAATGAATTTCCTCAATTCAATACGATTGAATACGATTGGAAACAATAGACACAATCAGCAACAATTTAAACCGATTCAACTTTTGATCATTCTTAATCGTTGTAAATTGTTTCCAATCGATTATTTCTAGATTAGGATGTTTTTATTTCTGGATGTTTAGGATTTTTTTGATGTTTTAAGATTTCGTTTGCTTCTCTATCTTTTCTTGGAAAGATATTGTGTGGTTTTGCGATGACTGTTGTTTTGTCAAATAAAATGTTATGTCCCGTTTCGTTTCTTTTTGGGTCCCGTTTGGGTGCCTTTTTTTCTGTGGGTTTATTTAATAGTTGTCCTATTTTCGCAGGTGGTTTAAATATGGTTAGGATGTTGTGTTTGCTAAGAAATCTTCCTATTTGTTCTGTGACACCTTGGATGTAAGGTAGGATGGTGGTCGTTTTTCTCTCTCTGTCTTGGAAGATTTTAAATAATTTAAAATAAAATATAGATTTTTGAAGATTCTGAAAACAAAAGGACCCCGAACATTTCTCATGGAAAAGTGTTTTAGGCTAATTTGGCTGAATTTGTTATATGTTTTGTACGTCAACGTCCTCAACAAATTTCACAATGGGTGCAAAGCCGAAAGCCCTCCGGGTTCCAAGATAAGGCCCGCTGAATTCAGTATCGCCAGTGCCGTATTTGATACAGAGGCTGAAAAGACAATAGCCTAGGACGGCAACTTTCTGGGGGCAGCACTGTGGCCGAGGTACTTTCTTTAACTTTAGGAATTAAAATTATATTATACATAGTGAATCGCATAACATTTTATATTAGAAGATAATATATATTAAAAGATACGAATATTTTATACTTTTGTACCCAACTTTAATTTGATGATCTGTCATAGATTTTTGATGTCAATCTAAGAATATACATAACGACCGCGAACCACGCGATCACCTTGCTTATAATCCATATAATGACAGAACTTAATGCCTTTCTATCCTGATGATTTGGAAGAGGAGCAAGTGCACGCGTGTTATTAATTAAAATTGAAAAAATCTCAGCATTTGATCTATCTACTAAGTTGTATGAAAAAGGGCTTACGGTCGTGTATTCTAATCTGAATATGGCATTGGGCAGATACCTATCAATTCTTATATCGAATTGTTTAAGAGAACATTCGTTTTCAGCCTTCCCTACCGGACCAAGTGAACGGAAAGTATATTCTACAGAGTAACCTCATAGCATCCCTTTCGTATCATGCAAAAAAGAAACTCAAGAAACAGTAAGATCAACTTTTAAATTGGTGAAATTCGGATTTTACGTTAAAATTTCCATTAGAAGGTCCAGGAGCAATCGCAATAGTTTTTTTGATGACGGTAAAAAGTTTAAAAAAAATGTAAGACGTATAACGCCTGATGACTGCTACACTTCAAACGCATCATATGTAAGTACCCATGAAACAAAAATTCATTCACTTTTGTTGAATGGGTTCGGAGGGCTTCTGAATTGCGTATCTGTCACTGGAAGTCCAGATTGTCGCCGATTGGCTTTTTAAATACTTTTAGTCGTTATTATTTGATTCAGACGATAGCGCACCAGGCTTCCAAGCAGGACTCGAAAATGAGTCAGCGATCTCCTTGCGCTTGGAGGCTCCGTACGGGGGCAACCACGCGGGATGGTCGCTGGACGCTTTCGAGTAATGAACATACACACTTCGAATTTGTGCATCTAACTGATGACCTCAGAGGGACCCCCCCCCTCTGATAGGGAGGCTTGCGGATTGCATAGCTGGCGAGGATCACTTTGTTGCCCGTTGACAAGGAAGGAAGTCCCTTGCTGTGTGATGGGTAGGCCTGGCACCTGAGAGGTATAATCTCAGAATGTTGGTAACAACGGAAAGCTGCCGATATCCAAAAACGCTCGACGAAGATGGCCGGATTCGAAGTACTACCTTGAGACAAAACGCGGGTGTGGCACAATAGGCCCCCCGCCCACATTACAAACAATCAACCAACCTATATACCGCAAAAGCTTTTACAACAACCAGAATTGAAATAGCAAAAGAAATCTAGTAGCCTGGCGTACGATTTCCTTTAATCTTTCGATAATTTATCAATTTAAAAAAATCTTGTCAAATATGGCAGCTTAACTTAAAAAAAGTCGGTCTCATTCAAAAAGAGAGAAACCGATTCAATATGACTTTACTTGAAATGGTTATTGCAGTGCATGGCAGATTCGAAGCTGCCTAAGGAAATAACAAATTCATATAGTCGCAAACCGATTCAGTTTTAACTTTCTGAATAAACAAATGACAGATACGAAATTCAAAAAGTGGTCTTTTTGATGAGTTCTTTTTCCCTGGGTAGCAGTCAACAGGCGTTATAGGTATTATTATTTTTTTTAACTAGCAAAAACTATTTGTGATCGAGTATGTCCGAAAAAAAATTAAATTATCTTGGGGTTCTCTTTATCGAAGCTTTTTTCAGCAAAAAATAGACTATGAAAATATTCTTACAAAGTTTGCAGAAAAAAGTGTCACGAGTATTGTTGTAATCGGTATATCACGAATGTATTGATAACGTTATTTTGACATATTAAGAAAGCTATAATATAAGTATCTTTACAATGTCGTAGTTTTTTTACGTTTTCACGTCACCCTTTTTTTACTTAGTGCATTGCATCTTAAAGAAATTAGAATTGACAAAGGGCGGTCTTTCTATTGGGTAGCCTAGGGCGGCGTGAAAGTCAAATCCGGCACTGAGTATCACCGGGAATGGCTCTATTTGGAAAAGTGGTTTCGGCTAATTCGGCTAAATTTGTTATATGTTACATATTTCGGCGTCCGAAACCAATATCTTCGTGGGCGCTAAGTCCAAAACCCGGGTATCACCGGGTATTGGCTTTCTTAAAAATAAAGGTTTATTGTACGATTCTTGATCTAAGGCCAAGGGAACATCTCTAGGTCAAATCGGTTTTTTCATTTATTCATTCAATTTTTTTATTTGGGGCTTTTCATAAACCACGTGGTTGCTTAAGAGGGAGGGGATGTTACGCGTCCGAGCCACATGGTTTTATATTCAGGTGTAAAAAATAATATTAATACAGCGCATAGCTTACTTCTTTTTTGAAATAGCGTGCGGAGTTCTAAATTTTATCCCAGCGAACCAAACCGAGTGCCCGTTCCCCAAGTCTTATTGTTTGTTTACATTAGTTAACGAATCGAGGCGAAAAAAGTCTCCGCAACCACTTGCGTGGTTGCTACCACTGATAATTTTTTTTTTCATTTTCGTTTTACAAGAAATACAAAAAAACCACGTAGCACCCTTGGGAGGTGAGGGGGGTCGACGATAATATCACGGTGGACCACATGGGAGGAGGGGGAGTCAAAAAGTGGCAAAAATTAGGCCACGTGGTTTAAGGAAGACCCCTTTGCGACCCCTCGACGTTGATGCCGAGTTTCCAAACAATTCTTGTATTTGAGTAGAACAACAAGCCTTATATTAAGAATTTTACAATAAATCTTAATTTTTAAGAATAACCAATGCCCGGTGATACTGACTTCAGCGGGTCTTATCTCGGAACCTGGGCTTTTTGGGCTTTGTGCCCACGAAAATATTTGTTCAAGCTGCTGAGAGACTTACCATATAACAAATTTAGCCAAACAAGTAGAGCTAATAACCGGTGCTAGTGACTTAAGCGGACCTTATCGTGAAACCCGAGAGGTTACGGGCTTTGCGCCAACGGAGACATTTGTTGAGAACACTGAGATGCAAAACATAATAAATTCAACCAAATTAACCGTAACCACTTTTCTATGAGAAATGTGTGGGCTCCTTTAGAATCTTTCTACGCATTTTGAAAGGCTCCAAAAGAATAAAAAAATGGTTTTTTCTTTTCTAGGAAATTCATAGAAAGACTAAAAATGTTTTTTTTTTTAAATTACTTCATGATTTTTTAAAACAAATTTTCAAAAGAATATTTAAAAAGATTATAGGAAAAATTTTGATGCATAAATTACTGTTTCTAGCTTCCCTATCACGGAGATAAGCGTGCCACAGTTTTATTGTTAAAAACATCGAGCTATCACCATCTTTATCTAACTAGAATCTAACTACAGTGAAAATCTGATACTGGACCGATTTTGGGGCTGAACTTGGTGGGGAATTACCCAGACAGAGAGCCGTTTCGTAGAAAACGCTTTTGTTTGTTCACGCTTGAGGGACCGCTCAATTGCAACTGTTGTAGGATGTAAGAATGCTTAGGAAAAGAGCCCTTTTCTGGTTTTTGGCATGACGACACTCCAAAGAAGGAGACTGGAGATAGAAAATGTGGAAGATTATACTAAACTCGCATGAATAAAAACGTACAAATCGGCATAAGTTTATTTCAAATAAATTGATAACTCTTTGTGCTATGAACAGTAATAGAGTCTCCTTTCCAGCTTCTAATTGTCGCAGACTCTTGTAAAAAATTTTAAAATTTTTATAGAAATTAAATAATCAAATGGCTTACTTTATATAACTGCCATTGATTCTTCAATATTAAAGTTAATTTTTTTGCTAAAGTTTTTATGGATCCTTATTGCTGTTACAAAAAAAGATCTTTGCATGCGGTATATGCTCTCCATAAACCATCTCACTTTTTTTATACCACAGGCGTAAACGTGTCGGTGTTGCGAAAAGCTATCCCTTCTTAATGCAGATGTGACAGCCCTTGAAAGACCGTAGCGCTTACGCCTTTGATGCTGAATAATAAACAGACAGTAAGTTATATAACCCTTATTGTAAATTCACATTTACAAAAATTTCTTTTATCATTAAAAGCTAAAACTGAAACTCTGTTTATTTTTCTTAATATTGCAAAGAGTTATTATTTTATCGGAAAATAGCTAATGCCAATTTTTCATAAAAGTCCCACGTCATTAGTGTACAAATTCAATTTAAAATCTTCAAAGGCATCGCACGTTAAAGGATGTGCGTTCAAATATGTGAATTAGGTTGGCAAATATAAATATTTAAATGAAATCCTATTAATAAAAATGAAAAGTGTATTAAAAAAAGGTAAATCTTGTGCAGTAGTTCTACTTTTGTTTTAAAGTTTTTACCATAGAATACACGTTTCAGTCGCAATAAGCACAATTTAATTTTTGATCATTTTTCAAACGACTTCTTCATTTTTTCAAGCAATTTTTAAATTTCATTAAATTAAAGGTTCCTTTTAAATGTACAAAAAATTAAACACTTATTTAGAGGATCACAATATACGAAACACCAGTCGGCTAGTGGAATAAGAGTTAATAATAATATAGACTATTTTATGTTAACAATTGTCTGAATTAAAAAAGTGATACAGGAAATTTATATTTGTAAATCAGTTTTAAGGTCAATGCTATATTTAAAGCTTTTACAACTTCCTAATTGTAAAAGGACTGTTGCATTAACTGTAAAAAATGGTAACGCAAATACCTCGAAACTGACCCATATTTCGGGGTGATAAAAAAATCCAAAGCAACTGGAAGCGCGTACAAAAGTAACCCTACCTCCTACAATATGAAAAAAATCCAAAAACTGAGGGTTTAACAGAAAATAACTTTTTTCCGAATTTAAAATATAGCTTATTGTAATGTAATTTAAAAAATTTTATTTAATTCATAAACGGCGCGAAATTGATTGCCAGGAATCATGCGTTAACGATTGATAGTCTTCAAAGAACAGTCCTTTGTGAATGAATTTTTTAATTTTGTAAACAATTATACATAATCGAACATAGCATTTGTTTATATAAGTGCCGCAATAATTCTATTTTTTGACTTTATGAGTCATTTGTCCATATAAATAGCGCAATAATTCTATTTTTTGACTTTATGAGTTTTTTAATCAATGATTACCAAATACTATTTTCTTTTAATAATTTCAAAGTTATTTAAATAATAACCATTTTTCCAGTGCATACAGAATACACAAACAAAAATAATGAAAAACATTTATTATCACCGACTTGTCAACAGATTAAAAAATATCTAGGCACTACTTTCTTTTTCGCGAATACCTAAATGTTGTGAAAAGTATGCATCGCTTAAATGATTTATTTTCGTACAAAATGTTACATTTATGTCATTATATTTACTGTATGCGGTTCCTATCGTCGGAAAGAAGAAAATGCGTACAGAAATTAAAATGAAATTTAAAAATGTAGGAACATTGTTCCACAACAAAGTTTTGTACAAAGTACCTGAAAATACTGGAACCTGTTGAAAAATGATAAAAATTAATCATGATTAAATAATTCAGAGTATTCTCAGAAGACAAAGTTGTATCACTAAGAATATGAAACTCTTAGTGAATTTGGCAATATACAATATTTATCAAATACTGATTACTGATGATTTATGAAGAAAATCAAAATGCGTAAGTCAACCTGAAAATTAGGAAAATTTCAAAATTCTCACTATTTATCACGATTCGAAAAAACATTGTACGTGACGCCATTCAGTAGAGGTTGTTTTTCAAAAAAGGCACGAGAATTGCTTCGAAACCTATACAGATTTGAACAGTTTCGATCCTTCCAGTCTTTTCCTCCTCTGCTGATGACCTCCATACCGGATTAGGCGTAGACTTTTTGCAGTGAAAACTTACTCCTCGGTATTCGTTTTTGGAACTCAAGTGCCTGCTTGAATCTTTTCCTGAATTGTTTCAGGACAACTCCGAACTATGAGGGATTGGATGACGCCACTTTCAAGCTAGAGTTCTCACAGAGTATAGCTCTTACAGAGCGAGTTTTCAGGCCTAATTTTGGCTTACTCTGGATACGCTCTCAGTCCCTGAAAATTCGTCTCTTTAAACATTTTTTACGTATCTCTCGTCGTTTGCCTTCGAATTAAAATTTTTTAACTTATTCATAATATTTTCGACGCATAAAAGCAAAGACAAATACACATCCTTTAAACTTTTTCCACGTATTTATCGCCGTTGGCGTAAAATTCGAATATAATACAATAAAACCTTTTAAAAATATACTACCCTATTGCAAAGAGGAACAAATTTTGAGAACACGTGGCCACTACCGTCGTTGTCCCCTAAAGGGAACCGGCGATCGGTCCTCTAAATTTTCAGGTAGTATTACTGCCAGAGTCCTTTAAAAATTAAAGCACCGTTCTTCTGAATTCCATAAGTCGTAAAACTGGAGAACCTCTGAGAATGCTTTTTCAGTTTTTTTCGTGATTTGAAACAGAGTGGATGTCTCTATTTTTCTAAGTCGAAAACTATCCATTTATATTAACAGAAATCTGTTTTATAAATTTAAATTGTTTGCGTTTTATGTTTCTTATCTATTAACTTCATCTCAAATTTAAAAGTGTGAGTCCCTGTGCAACGTGTTTGTGATTATTGTGTTTGTGGGATTACGAAATGATTTACTTCCCCGCGATCACCTTATCCTTCTGCAACGGAACAGGATGATCGAATAGAGAGGGAGTTGACGGAGAAAAAGAGAAGGGCGAAGACAGAG
>NC_046665.1:26103520-26106965 GCF_010883055.1 Belonocnema kinseyi | reverse complement strand
ATAAGACCCTAATGCCAATGAAAAATTCCTTCGAACAAATTAAATAATTAGGTGAATTAAATCCTACATCCTTCAAAATAACAGTAAAGATTTCACTGATCAATAAAGCATTTTTCTTGCATACAGTTTCAAATGTATACCTTAAAATAGTAACAGCGATTTTTGTCAATATTCACTTTAAGTATTAGATCAACTTTTTTGTTGTTGAATTGATTTTTCACAAATCTTTGCTTGTTTATTGTTTATATTTTCATTAAAAATATACAAGAAAATGTTAAGTGTACTGAAATTCACTCGCAAAAGAAAAAGTTTAAAAAAATTTTGAAACCATATTGATTTGTTTAAAAGATAGAGGCATGAGGGCGTCATAGAATCATGAGTAGTGATTGAAGGTGAGAAAAGAAACAGTAGTGATGAAGGGTAAGTCTCTTTGCTACATTTTCTGTGAATTTATTTAATGGAATTTACAATTTATTTGCAATTTGTGAAACATAACCTGTCTCCTTTATGTAGGGACAATAAAAGTGTATAATTAAATGGAATAACGACTCCAATAGAAGATTGGAGAGCTGTTTGAGAAGAAGATTGAAATGGTTTTGTGAAAGAATTACCGTCGTCATAATAATTGGAGCAGTCGTAATAGTCTGTGTAGCGCATAACAGAAGAGAACAAAAAAACGTGTTATATCAAGTGTTCAATCAAGAGTGCTGTTTTTTTTACCAGAATATATTTATAACAAGAAATCTGGTTCCTTTCAGCTGCAAAGAGTTACTTTAAAATTGTTGAAATGTATTGATAAATTCTTTCGAGTGAATACTACATTTTTTCACATTATTTTGTCCAGTAAGAAAATTTTTGCAACTCCAATCAGAGGTACATTCAACAATAATACGTAAAATGCGTTTTTGTGTTTTTTATAACAATGATGATCTAGGGAAGCTAAAATAAAAATACACACCTCTAATTTTATGCCGATGATTAAATTGCGAAAGATGTGGATGTTGTGTATGCCTCTGAATTTCCACGACATTGTTTACAGTTTCACTAAATCCCAATCCGTCGTGATGAATCTGATTCTGATGTTCATATCTATGTCTTCTTGGCGAAGGTGATCGATGTAAGTTCGGTGAATGCCTCCTAAAAAAAAGTTAGTTAATGCTGATTGGTGCACTTATAAAAATTATTTTTGATAAGTTATTATATTATTAAAACTACTGGTTGTATTACTGTAAAACTTAGTAAAGATCTTAATTGTAGCACATTATAACAAGTCTCTTAGTTAAAATTAGGTTATATTATTGTAAGCAAGAGTAAAAAAATATTATGTACCCGAAAAATCGATTAAACAGATATCAAAACCCGCCAGAGGTAAATTTTGGAGACACGTAGGAAAAAAATAATGAACTACTTAAATATGTCTTAATATGAATGTCTTTAAAAATATTTTTAATGTTATGTCGATACATAAACAGCCGTATTTTGACAAATAGGAGTACCTTTTTAGGTCCTGCTTGAACGCCGGCTTGAAGAAAAGGTATCTCAATACATATCCTCTAACTTTTTAGTGTAAATATTAGGAACTTTCATCGTAAATAAAAATATATGACCGCTGTTCGATCACATTCACATCGCGCACTGCGCGTGAGGCGCCCCGCACCAAGTTTGAGCGCGCCTGGGGTGCGCGGGTACGCTCTCACGCTCCTTTTCGTATGTTTAAGCGTACAATTTAATTTAATTTTCTGAAATATCATAAATATTATAACTTAAATCGAAAACTGTGATTTAAACTTCTGAGGAATTACAGCCATAAATTGTAACTGCAATGTTTTCGATTAGTTTTTAAAGAAGGTTCTCTAAGCACCTACGGCTTTCACAATTACATTCTTAGTACGAAACTCGCGCTTCGCGCTGGATAATTTGTGTCTAATTGAAAAAGTTCAGCAAGATAATTTGTAAATCTTTTTTAACTCTACTAAAAACAACGCATAAAAACATACTGATCCATTAAAAACCTAAATTGCATATTTTTAAAAATGCTCCAACTTTCTGAACTTTTGTCTAATTAAGAAATTTCATAAGAATTAGTAGTCTTGCGCGTGCCACGGCGCGCGCCTATTTATCTTTTTATGAAAAAGAATAAATGAACAGCCTATCATTTCTATGTTATACATATTTAATGAATGTCGCAAAATATTAGTATAAAATGATACAAGACATCAAGGGATGAGTTCTGTATCTAAAACTGTAATTAATCTTTTATAATAGGATTTCAACGAATTCTTTATTTTTAGGTAGAAAATGAACTATTTTATTCCAAATGAGCTTTTTTTGTTTTATTAAAGATTAATTTACATCTAATATTGATGAATAGCATTTCCTATGATTTTGTAGCACACGTTGATGATAATCATATTCTTTAAATAATGAACTTTGCATTTTTACATCACAATTTTGCTCGTTGCCACTCGGTAAACTCTTGCCCTGAAAATTTTTGTTAAGTCTCCCCAACATCAGTTCATGCGATCAATGTCATAACATTTTTAGTAATAACTGTTTTATTATTCCGATTTATACCAAATCAGTAGACTTCTTTGTAAGGCAAATTTCTGCCAATTTTCGATTATCGGGCTTAGTTAAGTCTCCCACTTTCCCCTGGACTTATCACATTAAAGTTTATGAAAAACATAAATATTTTGTTTAAAATTAAAATAATAATTATTATATTTCAAATTACATTGAAATTAATGAAAAATTGGAAAATTCATAATTTTAGTTAAAAATTAATCTCTTTGGTTAAAAAATTTACTATTTTTTTTTAAATTCTTTTTTTTCGGAAATAATATAATCGTGTGTGTAAAAAATTTACTTTGCTACTTTTGGTTTGAATTCGAATTTCTTACAGAAAATTAATCTTTATGATTGAAAATTCGTTTCCTTATTTTACAAAGCATCTCTTGGCAGCATCTGCATTCGCTGAAATATCAAATATTACATTTTCTATCTAAAATTCATATTCGCAGGTTTAAAAGTCAACTACTTTGTTGAAAATTTACATGCAGGTTCGAAAATTTAACTCTGGTTAAAAATTTTAATATTTTGTTGAAAATCTTTTCTTT
The DNA here is from genome assembly GCF_010883055.1 of Belonocnema kinseyi. Lineage (NCBI taxonomy): Eukaryota > Metazoa > Arthropoda > Insecta > Hymenoptera > Cynipidae > Belonocnema > Belonocnema kinseyi. Next base: position 26,103,849 of record NC_046665.1, on the reverse strand, counting down.
TTGTTTTAAGATATCCACCACTACGTTTTCATTGAGAATTCTTTTTTTTTATGGAACTCTTTTTGGTTAAAGATTAATCTTTTTTGTTTGAGAATTTGGGCATTCAGTTTAAAATTTATATTTGTAGGTTGAAAATTTAACTATTTGGTTAAAAGTTAAACTATTTGGTGTCAAATGCAAATCTTTCATTGAAAAGCCAAATTTTTAATAAAACCGTTTAGGGATCATCCATAAATTACGTAACGCGTTTTTCTTTTGTTTGAATAAAGACGAGCATGAAATTGATGTGAAGTTGAAAAAGACACAACGATATAAACAAAAGAAAAAAG
>NC_046665.1:26100789-26103420 GCF_010883055.1 Belonocnema kinseyi | reverse complement strand
AAGGATTTTTTTTAAATAACTCAATCCTTAATGAAAAATATTAATTTTCAACCAATAATATTACGTTTCTACAAAAAATTACGAATTTTCTACAAAATCTAGGTGGTTTCAAACAAATATATAATTTTTACCTAAAAAAATATCATTTTTTAACGAAAAGTAATATAAGTAGATTTTATCGTTATAGAAATTAATAAAAAGAAATTTGAAGAAAATAGTTGAATTTCCAATCAAAAAGGTTCGTTTTGAACCGAAACAGATGAAGACTCAATTATGAACTTAGTATTCAACGAAAAATTAAATAGTTCCGTTCTTAGTTAAAAAAATAATTTTCAACTTAAAGAAGTGCAATTAAAAAATAGCTGAGTTCTCTACCAAAACAGATTGCAATTAAAAATATCAATACGTTTTTAACCAAAAATGGAAAGTTAAATTTTCACTTCAATAAATTAATGTTGAAGAAGAAGAATTTTCAGAAAAATGGTTGAATCCTAAATCAGCAAAAAGAATTTTCAAACAAGAAGATTAATTTTATACTAAAAAATCTGCCCGCTTCGCCGGCACATTCTCATCCTTTGTTAAAGCTTCTTCGGCTGTAACGAACACATTCTCATTACGTATCTCGTGCTTCGCACGCGATTTTGTCCAAAATGTTAACTTTTCTATATTATGTTTAACACTTCTGTATCAAACTTATAATACATTTATTCAGATCATTTAGCGATAGAAAGTTTTCACATAAAACTAATGTCTTCTCATTATGATGAGAATGTTATGATAATCGTGTAGGTCTTTGAAAACTAATATTTTTATTTTGTTGACTTTTTTCATGTGGTGCGTTGAATGACATAGAATAGTCATTTTCGTTTTTATTATTGTTACTTTTTTAAAGTTTGAAACTCTGGTAATTTTGTTGTCATCAAAAAAAGTCATCAAGATAAATTGTTCATATTTTTGTGCACTATAAACAGCACTATATGAAAATTTCAAATCTTAAAGAAGTGGTCTTAAAAATTTTGAAAATGCTCCAAATTATTGCATTTTTATTTAAAATAGCTGGCAGACGTCATCGTAATACCGGTTTCTTTGGGAATTAGGGATTCTCGAAAAGTTAAAATTTTAAGAAATCCGCGATAGTCTGTTTTCCCATAAAACAATACCTTCTTATTATGATGAGAATGTAATAATTCAGTATTTTTTGTGCGATTAAAAGATGAATTTTCGATTTTTTTAGAATGATAAAACCTGTTATGATGACCTTGTAAGTTTTTCAAAAAGTAACGTTTTCCTTTTCTTACCTTTTTTTATATCGTGCTTTGATTGGTTTAGAATTTTCATTTTCATTTTGTAGTTTGAAAAAGCCATAACTGTGATAATTTTCTTGTTATCAAAAAAATCCATCAAGATAAATTGTTAACATTTTCGTGAGCTATAAATAGCTGTACGTGGAATTTTAAAATCTTTGGCCCCTAAACCTGTGTGCCAAATCCCAATTCGATTCAATTAGTCGATCCAAAGACATCCAGTATACACACGACAACGACAGACATACCAACCTGAAAACTTTTTGTTCCGTCTGAGGAAATCTCAAAACGTCGATATTTGATGGAATCCGCGAAAGTCATTTTTCGTATGAAACCAATAACTTCTCATTATAGTGTGAATGTAAAAAGCGCGTACCCTATCAAAGAAATGTGAAAATCAAAATTTTAGATCTTATTTAGGCAAACCATTTTTTTATTACACATTTTACTGTACCGAGTACCGTCTTCCACACATTTAGTTTGTTTATTTTTTCGCAACTTGTGTCAAAAAATGATTCATTATGAATTTGTAGTTTTTTCCAGTGCGTGTAATTTAAGCTTTTTCATTTTTTTCGTATCTTGCATAGTTTAACCAAAAAATGGAATTTGTGGATTTTTTATTTTTTTGGTAGGATAAAATTTGGAATTTTCAACTTTTCGACCAAATTAAAAAAGTTGTTATCATAATCCTGTAGGGCCTTCAAAAAGCAAAGTTTTTCTTCTTTTGACTTTTTTTCATATTATGTGTTGTTTGGCTTAAAATTTTCATTTTAGTTTTTTTTTTATTTTGAAAATGCTCTAACTCTGATGATTTTCCATTTATAGAAAAAAGTCATAGGGATAAATTGTTTGAGTTTTCAAGTACTATGAACGACCGTACATAGAATTTTTAAATCTTGAAAAAATGTGGTTTCAAACATTTTTGGTAATTTTTGATTTTTCAAAAAAAGTTATTAGGATAAGTTGTTCAACTTTTTGAATGCTATAAATAACCCTACAGAGAATTTTGAAATTTTCAAAAAAGTGGTCTAAAAAATATTCAAAATGTGCCCACTTTTTGAATTTTTATCCAAAGTGGCTGGCTAACGAACTTGACCTTTAGTTTAGGAGACTAAACGAGTGTGCCAAAGGGCAATCTAATAGATTAATTTTTTCGAAAGTTATCGTGTTCGCAGACAGACAGACAGACAGAGATACAGACATACATACTAGAAACATAGATATTAGACATACAGGCATACAGACAGACGAATTCGTAAAAACCTGTTTTTCGGTTTCAGAGGGTCTCAAAACGTGGACATTTGACAAAAACTGGAGGGGTCAAATT
>NC_046665.1:26079505-26100689 GCF_010883055.1 Belonocnema kinseyi | reverse complement strand
TTCCGTTTTTTTTTGGTAAAAATTAAATTCTCTAACTGAAAGTTTAACTATCCCGCTTTTGGTGGAACACTGAAATTTGGAATTAAAAATGGATATTTATTGATTGAAAATTTAATTATTTGTTTCAAACATCGTCTTTTTATATAAAATTAATCTTCTTGGTTGAAAATACATCTGTTTGCTTAAAAGTTCAACTATGTATGTATCATCAAATGCATCTATTTTAATAAAATTTAAATTAATTTGTTGAAATTTAATTGTTTGTTGCTAAATATTAATTATTTTAACTAAAAAGGAATTATCCTATTCCTGGTTTTATATATTTATATTTTTAATTAAAAATTTATTTTTTTAGTTGAAAACTCCACTATTTGTTTGAAAACTGATCTGTTTGATTAGGGTTCAACTATTTTGTTAAAAATTGATTAAAAATTCAACTGAACCATTTTAGGATGAAAAATTATATTTTTAATTGAAAATTAATTTTTTCATTTGAAAATTCTTTTTTCTGGTAGAAAATTATTTTTCTTTGTTAAAATCTTATCTTTTTTATTTAGGATTGAACTATTTTCCTGATTTTTTTTGTTTATTAAAAATTCATGTCTAAGGAAAATTTTAATTATATCATTGTTGGTTGAAAACTAATCGTTTTTTTTTGTAGAGAATCAATGTTATGGGTAAAAAATTAATCTGTTTTTTATTATTCCTAGCATAGATGTCCAAATTCGATTATTTTGTCTTAGATTGGAAAAAAATGTCTTCCATAATTTACTATAAAACAATTTTAATCGTTGAAAGATTCTGTTAAATAATGTGTAGAACCTGTCTGATTTTAAGTGAATTCTATTTTATTTTAAATAATTTTGATAATATTGTTCTTGCATTGAAAATTAATTAAGTTTAAAATTCTATTATTTGTTTAAAACAATTTTTTTAAATAGAAAATTAATCTTTGTGTTTGAAATATCATCTTTTTTGTTAAAACTTTTACTCTTTGGTGTCAAGTTCATCTCTTTTAATTAAGATTTAAAATAATCTGTAAACAATTTCATTTTTTGATCGAATATTAACTTTTATAAATTGCAAACTGAATTATTCTATTTTTGTTTAAAATTTGATATTTTTTGTTTAAACTTCATCTTCTTATTTAAAAATTATTTTATGGGTGAAAAATTAATCTGTTTTTTATTATTCATAACATAGATGCTCAAATTCGACTTTTTTGTCTCGGATCGGAAAAAACGCCTTGCGTAATTTACTATAAAAGAATTTTAATCGATGAGAGATTCTGCTAAATAACGTGTAGAACCTTCCTGGTCATAAGTAAATTCTATTTTATTTTAAATTCTTTTTATAATATTTTTCTTGCATTGAAAATTAATTTAGTTGATAATTCTATTATTTGTTTTTAACAAATTTTGTCTAATTAAAAATTAATCGTTGCGATTAAAAATTCATCTTTTTTGTCAAAAATTTTACTATTTAATGTCAAGTTCATCTGTTTTAATTAAAATTTTTAATAAAGTGTAGAAAATTTCATTTTTTGGATTGAATATTAACTTTTATAAACTAAAAAATAAATTATTCTATCTTTGTTTAAAATTTGATATTTTTAATTGAAACTTCATCTTTTCTATTAAAAATTATTTTATGGTTAAAGAATTAATCTGTTTTTATTATTTTTAACATAGATGTTCAAATTCCATTTTTTTTGTATCATTTCAGAAAAAACGTCTTGCATAATTTACTATAAAAAAATGTTAATCGCTGAAAGATTTTGCTATATAATGTGTAGAACCTGCCTGAATTTAAGTGAATTCTATCTTATTTTGAATACTTTATATATTATTGTACTTGGATTGAAAATTCTATTATTTGTTTATTTGTTAAAACAGATGTTTTTAAATAGAAAATTAATCTTTGTGATTGAAATTTCATCTTTTTTGTTAAATCTTTTACTATTTGCTGTCTAATTCACCTGTTTTAGTTGAAATTTTAAATAACCTGTAGAAAATTTCATTTTTTTATTGAATATTAAGTTTTATATACTAAAAACTGAATTATTCTATTTTTGTTTAAAATTTGATATTTTTTATTGAAACTTGATTTTTTTTGTTCAAAATGGAATTATTTGTTTGAAAATTCCCGTATTTTGTTGAAAATTTATGTTTTTTGTTAGAAATATAAATATGAAGACCCGATCCATCCATAAACCTGGACATAATTCATTCAATCCCACATTTCTTAAACCATATATTATCTAAAAGCACATAAAACATTGGAAGCCTATACATTTTATACAGCTGTTTTGTTGTGAAGGTCAAGTACAAGGAGTTTAATAGTACTTTTCTGATATTGAGTAAAGTTAGTGTAACATTGGTGTATTTTTAGTTATAAGTTAATATTTTAGTTATTATTTGGATTCAATATAAACATTAAGTATTATTCCTGTGATGCATGGAATTTGTTATAAAATTTCATTGCTGATAAAAAATGTGGTAGCAACTTATTGAGGTTTTGAGGTGAATATTACATTTTGCAATTCAAGAGCGAACTGCTCGCAGTAAACAAATTTATCAAAATGACGTGAGATAAAAACATAAAAAGCTATTTTTTATTTTAATCCTGATTAAAATAGTTTCTGTTTTTCCACCAAACATTTTATAAATTTGAATGAAATCTTTGTGTAACTTGTAAGAAAAATTTCAGTAAAAGCTTAACTTTCTTAAAGTTTTTGTAGTACATTTTCGTTACCTTTCATAGCAAAAAATAATATCTGGTAGATTTTTGTAGATATATACGGAAGATTGACATTAAAATGGCCGAAATTTTCTAATTCTGCGACCAGCAGTTTGCTTTTGTATTCTAACATTAATTCTTAACCTCAAAATTTCAAAAGTTGTTATCGCGTTTTCCACCAGCAATGGACTTTAATAACAAAATCCATGCTGTATAGAAATATTACTTAATGTTAATGTTTATATTAATGACAAATAATAGATTAAACATTAACTTATAACTAAAAATATACTAACTCTACCGATAGAAATCTCAGAGTATATGCTAAAGATTCTCAAGGCTCTGAGAAGCTCGGAGGAATTCTCCGCAGGCACTCAGGTAGATATATTTAATGGTCCAGATAACTCGTTCAAATGCTTTGAAGGCTTTAAAATGTTCTTTCCGAACTTGAAATAAAAATACGATCATAAATAACAAGCAGATGCCCTGTATTGCGATTCCAGTCGTACAGGTGGAAAGGTGGTGGTAAATGAGAAGCGTTGATTAGTATTAGCGACCTCGAAATTTGATTCGATTATTATTCCCACAGTGATCCAAAAATACTTGCGCATGCTTGAACTGTGCGTCGCTCATTGGCTCTAGTTCGCGTACGTATTTAAAAATCAAGTACAGACGCGCATCATAGCCGATGAACGTCACTCAAATCCAAGCAAGCGCAGATCAAACCAGATTCGTTGGGATGATTTAACTTCAAGAAAACGCGTGTAACGTTCCATTACTGCCTAACTCACGGTGACTCACGAGTGTCCCTTTCGCACGCGTGTAGCTATCAAAGAACGAGCAATCGTGACAATTTTTTCAATATTTTCCAACTCTGTCTAGCCCATTCACAACTCGTGTCTCACGCATATAGCAATGGAAATCGAGTAGCGTGACAATCGAAATCGACAATATCGTTTAGAGATTTCATATTAAGGATAGTTTCGAAATACATATATTTTATATCTAGTAGAAATTTGGATTAATGTTCCTTAAACCATTAAAATTTTTTTCCTTTTTTAAAGAATTTTAAAAATGTTGAAAAGCATATAACTTTTTGAAATTTAATCGAAAAAAAATGTCATCCGGATAATTTGCAAGTATTTTTTTTTCGTATATCAGAAAATTGGACAAAAATTTCTATCCCTCATAAAAAAATTTCATTCAAATTTTGAAAAAGCTTGAACTTTTTGCATTTTTGTCTAATTGAAACAATTAACTAAGATGTTTCTAAATATATTTGATATCTAGTGACGAATTTAAATAAAATTTCTTAGCTATCAGAAAAATATTTTTTTTCCATTTCTCTGAACATTTTCCAAAATTTTGAAAAGTATATAACTTTTATCATTTTGATCAAAAGGGAACATTTGTATGGGATAATTTGCAAGTATTCTACCCATCTATGAGAAACTTTGACAAAAATGTCTAAAATAAAAAAAAAATTGCAAATTTTGAAAATGCTCTAAATTTTTTAATTTCGGTTGGAAATATCTGGGTAACGAGCTTAACCTTAAGAAGTATATCAAAGGCTGACTCGATTGGACAAATTCTTCAAAATTTAGCGTGGCTACAACATTCGGGTTTTGGTGAGGTTTCCCACTAAAATAATGAAAAGTGCAAGAGAAATAAAATTTATTTCCGCCATGAAATGCGAGGATTGTACGTCAGGTTTACGGATGATTGGCGTAAATTATGTCCCGCCGAAATCATGCAAAGAGCGCCCGAAATTATTCTACTTTCGAATACCAGCGGGTCTTGATCAGCACCGCGTTTGATCGAGCTATCACTTTTTCGTTTATCAGGTATTATTTAATAACAGTCAATTTATTACGTGTGTGCTTTTTTATCTCCGTGAAATGAAGTTAATAAACTCTTTGTTTTGTAATAATTAGTTTCAGCGTGGTGCTTTATATATTTTTAAAGTTGAAAATGGGGTTCTTTTTTTATCAACTTATCCGGCAACTGAACATATCTTGTGAAGCAACCTTGCGATGATCATCTCCAATATTTTAAGTCGACCACATTGATGACTCGGGGAGCGTATTCTATACTCCAACACCAGATATTTATTATTTTATCGGAGGGCTAATTCTAAAATCAGCAATATCAGGGAGAACTTTGCGCCTCCAATAACGCTAATCCAGACAGACACGCAACCGTCAAACCGCTTTTCAGCCGAACGATAAGTAACCCCTATCTGTACATATTTATTTTTTAACTATTTGAAAAATACAATGATTTTATTTGTTTTTTGTCAGGCGTAATAATTTAAATCTTTAAAGTCGTCACTGAAAATGGAGAGTCTCAATCTTGAGTCGGATACATTGTCTCTTTATTTTTATTCGAAAGGATTCTTGTATTTATCTGTGATATGTTTGTGTGAAGAAATGTCGTTCATTGCGTGTGTGAATTAATTGATTTATTTATAGATTTTAATTATCTGCATTATTATCTCAATTAGAACTCATTATTACCTGCTATATAAAATTAGTGTTGATTGCATAATAAACATTAAATTATTGTATAACGTATGACTCATGATTTCTCTGCTTTCTTATCATCAATGTAATTAGATGTTACCAAGATAGCTTTTTTCAAATTCAATCAAGATTTAAAATTCCAAATAAATTAGGATCTACTGTCGGAAATAAAATTCGAGTCATCTGGGTATGATGTTGAAAAAGTAAGTGAAGAAAAAATGTTAGCTTAATGAAAAAGGGATTGTTTTAAAGGTGCAAATGTTTCACGTCAATGAGCTGGAAAGCAATATTCCAAAAAATTGTTTCTAGCTTATAGATCTGAAAATCTGATAAAAACTAAGGAATTTTGATAGCTTTTAAAGACAGTGAAATTTGAAGAATAGTTTTTTATTGAAAAAATAATAGGAAAAATCTGAAAAAATTCATGGTGGTACTTCAAACATTTTTGAACAGATTGCTGTTGAAAAATGTGCAAATTATAAATAATTGTTCGTTCTTTGTAAATAAATATGCGACCGAACTACTATCTTCTGTTGAAATGAAGATAATGAAGTGATCTAAATTGACGATAGTTCGTTGAACTATCTGTAATAATTTACAATTTGAAGGAAGTATGTGCTTCTTGTTTTCTTCTTGCAAATCGCGATATTTGACGTCAGTTTTTTAGATAGGAAAAAAAGTGCGAGAGCCCAGCGTGGTGCCGTTTTTCACGGGATCGTCCTCGGTTTTTCGTACCACAGGGAAAGGATTAGAAGGCCATAGTGAGGGTCGGAGGCAAAGGTTGGGTAGTTCGAGCTGAGGAAAACCGTGGGCGATCCCCTAAAAAAACGGCACCACGTTGGGCACTCGCACTTGTTTTTCTATATAAAAAACTGTCTTCAAATATTGAAAATTGCACGAAGAAAACAAGAAGCACATACTTACTTCAAATTGTAAATTGTTACAGATAGTTCAATTAACTATCTTCAATTTAAATCACTTCATTATCTTCATTAGAACTGAAGTTAGATCGGTCGCATATTTATTTGCAAAAAACGAACCATTATTTATATTTTAGACATTTTTCGATGGCAATATGTTCAAAAAAGTTTGAAGTACCACCGTACATTTTTTTCAGATTTTTCCTATTACTTTTTCAATAAAAAACTATGCTTCAAAGTTCACTGTCTTTAAAAGCTATCAAATTTTCTTACTTTTCATCAGATTTTCAGAACAGCCGAGGACCAAACAATAATAACAATATAGTTTGACAGATGTTCCGGATAGAATTAAGCAATGTTTCGAGGAAGATTTCATCATATGTTTAGTTTCTCACTCCGTAAGTTGATAAAATGCTTAAATCTTCCATTGAACGATACATATTCCACCATCAAAGATGTATATTGACTGAGTTACTTTAATTTACAATTATTGTTGGGTGTTTACAAAGAAAGAATAAAATGACTTTGATTGCTTAAATAGAAGAGCACATGATATCGTCTTATGCGAAATGTCGGTCTTTGATGTAACGCGAGAAGACCAGTGCAAAACGTGGCGAATCAAATATATCAAAACAGCGTTGAAACTAAGAACCGCGTTCGCCCGCCAACGTTGATTCATAGAATAAGTTGTTTATCGAATTTGCAAAAAATAACTATAGTTCGCTGCTTATCGTTTATTTAATCTTTTAAAATCCGGTAAGATGCTTTAAAATCAGAAATTTCCTGTCGTCAAGTTTTAGCCTCGGAAGGTTCTGAAAGAATAATAAAATGCATTTCAAATAAATATTAATAAGCCTAGGTTCTTTTTTAGATTCTTTTTAATAAAAAGAAGACAGAAATTGTAATTTCAATTAATAAAAACCAACATCTTAACCAAAAGTCAGAAGACTCTATAGATGGTGAATCCTATCTACTGGAAGTTAAATAAATATTAGGATTCAATTCCATTTATTATTAATGAGAGGCAGAATCTCCAACAGAATGTCAGCAGACCATTCCTTCAGCGAACTTCCTTTTCCGAGGTGTTAAAAAACATATTAAAAGCTATTTGAAATGAAAACCAATTCATGGAAGTCATGTTAAACATATCATTTGATAAATAGAATGTGATTCATAATGTAATGAATAATGAACAGAATGTCCACTTGAACGTTAGCAGGCATCGGTTGACGCAGCGGCTCAAGCATAATCTATGTTTAACGATTTGCGACTATGGATTTGTATGCTGTTTGATGGAGTGTCTAGTTTTACGCGATGAAGTCTATGTGGCGTAATAAAGTGATATAGTATAATTTAATATCATGACTAATACGTAAAAATTAAAATCTCCAAAGTCCTATTTTTCGATTTCTTGCGATATACTGAAGTTTAAAAGTGTCTGAAGTGAGCGCTAAGGGTCCGACCTTTACGCGAAGCATAATACATAAATACTTAGCTTCTAGAAGATAATTTTGGTAGGTTTTTTTTATTGTAAATTCCTTTAAACATTTTAAAATACCGTCCAACGTTTGATTCTATTTGAAAAAAGTAAATATGACCTTTTCCATTTCAAATGCTGTATTTTTTACTGTTAACATATATTGGGATAGTTATTTTTGTAAATAATGAGGAGATCGTTGATCTATCAAATGAGCAAGGTAAAATATTATAATGTACGAACATGATATAATGGCGGCTATTTTTCTAAAAAGACTAAAAATAGATTTTCTCAAAAACACCTTTTTTCAAATTTAAATTTTTTGGGGTAATATTATTGACAACGTGCACCACATTTTTCATGAATGCTTTTTTCAGTAATAAAAAATGTTGTCAAAAAATCAAAATTCTTCATTGTTGCATAAGCTGCTAAGAAAAGGCGTAAATGTAAATATTACAAAGTCTTTTAGAAGTAACACTTCTTAATAAAACTCTTTTACAATTTTTAAAATGTATTCCATCGACTTCAATATTTACGAATATTGCTGAAAAAATCATAATTAGCCCTTTCTTTATCACCAGTGAGTGTGTTTCAGCCAATATGCAAATTACAAAACTTTGAAATAAACTACTATTTACTGAAGAATGAGTGATCTGTCTAGAGATCGTGTACCTTCTATGTACCTTCTAGAAGATGAATGTAAGTGATTGCTGTAGTACACTCACTAACGTATTTGATGAGAACCTTCACGTTCTTTATAGATTCCAAGGTGATTTCTATTAATTACGTTAAGAGGCATAATGCTTGTAAAAACTACCAATTTTATTACAACCTCCTTTACCGTGAGTGAGTACAGAATAAATTCAATTTTTGTTGTTTGATGAATCGATTATTTGTTTGAAATTGTTAAAGGTGCAGAATCGTATTTCGTGTCATCACTAGTAACAGGAAAACTTCATAAACTTTACAATCTCCTTTACCCTAAACTTAAGAAATTTAAATTAGACCAAAATCCAAATTAAAAATCCCATTTAACGTCCAATAATCAAATTGAAAAACAAGAATCCAACGACCAAATTTGGACCACAACGAATAAACAAAAACCAAAGATCCTATTGTAATATGAAAAAAAAATTTCGGACAAAAATAAACAAGAGGAAAGAAAAATGAGAAGGCAGCCAACCACATCCCCTTCCTTCTATTTTTCCTTCTTTCGTATTTTTTATTTTTATTATGATCAAATTTCAATAAAATAAAAATAAAAAATTTAAATAAATAAAGGACCCCGCACTAAATGTATGGGAAAATGGCTTTCGGTGCATTTAGCTGAAACTTTGTAATTTTTAAGGTTATAAGTGCCGGATGAAATCTCCGTAAAAAAAATCCAAAAAAATGACAGTTTTAGCGCTATGCGGCGCTAAGCGCTCAAGATCAGTGAATAAAACGAATTACAACAGATTTTGTTACAAAAGCCATGTCAACATAGAAATTATGGTTCAGATCGTGGTCTGTCATATTTTCGCCTACACCGTTGACTCATATAGCGCGCTTCTCAAAACGCTAAGCGCCCAAGATTTTAACTTGACTAATTCATCACTTTTTTAAAGGCAGAAATGGTACCGTAAGTAACATTAGTAACTAGTGCGTACATTCCGATAATTACATTGTACTGTTCTCAAGAGTGCCGAACTCTTAAGTGCTCATGATCAGTGAGTAGAACGAATTACAATAGATTTAGCTACAAAAGCGATGTCAACATAGAAATCACGGTTCAGATCGTGGTCTGTCATATTTTCGCCTACACCGTTGACTCATATAGCGCACTTCTCAAAACGCTAAGCGCCCAAGATTTTAACTTGACTAATTAATCACTTTTTTAAAGGCAGAAATGGTACCCAAAGTAACATTAGTAACTAGTGCGCACATTCCGATAATAACAGTGTACCCTTCGCAAGAGGGCCGAACGCTAAGCACCCATGATCAGCGAATAGAACCAATCCCAGTAGTTTTTGCGAAACATTAAACTGTTTCTGTCTCTTGATTCGGGTTCGCTTGTTCACCTCTATTAGCAGCGTCTAGAATCCTTTGTAGCAAGGAAGTTTGAGGATACTTTACGTGTTGCTGGTGACGTGTATAACCCAGGAACCGTAAAACGCTTGCAATATGTGCGCAAGTGCCAAGAGTTCTGGCCCCTGACTTACATGTGCAGTAATAACCGAGAAGCGTTTCGGTGTTGTGTGGCCCTATGTCATCGATCTCATTGAACGCTATCCACAGCTGGTACCTTGTCGCATTTCGGAAACGAGAAAATACTCGTACTCTGATCAAACCAGGTTCATTAAGTCGCGCATCTAGTTGAAACTCCTCATCTTCTTCTCGTTGCAGCTTATCTTGAACGTAAGATTGGGAAAGTTCTACTTGATACACGCCAATTGTTATGTCGCGTATTTCTTCCAATGTAAGGCGAGGAAATTGTGGTACTTGAAGTTCATGCAGGCGATTTCAATTTGCATTTCCGTAGCGCATATTGTCCACTTCGACGCGCGCTTGCACAATATTTGCTCACGAGCTCTCGCTATATATTCTCTTGCAAGCTCTGCTGTAGCGCCTTGCATCTCGATAACAGGAAGGTATCGATTAATTATGGCACCAGCAATACGAAAGAAGTCCCTTAGATTGTGTTCATGGGCCATCGGAACGGTTTTCTCGAAGAACTTGAAAATGGACTTGAACTATCCATCTAGATTTCGTTATTAGCCGAGATTCGTTTGCTTCTTCCGTTACCAATTGACTCTGTCCTTGTTGGAGAAATGGTGGTATCTTGGACACAATTCCTAAGCGTTCTAAAAGTGGTTGGGCATCTCTATATCCACGGTCCTCTATAAAAATATCACCAATGTCGAAAAATTCCCTCATACCTTCCACATTCCTTTCAAATTAGTTAATGAGCATTTGTGCGTCATTGTTTCGCGAGTCAGAAAAATATGGTCCTTGTATTTCAAGTATGTATCCGTCTGGAGCAACAATGAGAGCAGGTTTTACCAAGTGACGTCCTTTATGTTTGCAGAATGACTGTCGAAGTACGCGAAAGATACTGCTCTTCTGCATGTAAGCATGAGTTTCATCGATGATAGCAAAAGCTCTGGGAATTTCTGGTTTTGGATTATAAAGTGAATTGGCGAATGATGTCACGTGTCTTTCATTGAATTCCTCTCAGCTATCGCATTAAATCCAATATTACCAGGCACAAATCGCTGCATTAAAGACTCTCTTACAGTATAAATGGCTATGCTTGTAGCTTGCCGGCTCGAATAATAAAAAATCACTTTCAGAAATTCATCAGAAAGACCTTGACGTATTTTGCAAAGGAAAGTCAGCAGATCTTTTTTCCACACGTATCTGGCAGCATGTCCATGTAACTGCGGAATAGGATCACAAAATGCATACAATTCTCTAAATTGTTCCTTTGTTACAGGAGCAATAGCTTCGAATTCTTCATCAGTGAAACTATCCTCATTATTAAACACCGCGGCCGCATGGAGATTTGCTTCGTTACGAAGTTGCTGCAAAACCAGAAGTAACTGCTGTCCCAGAATCCTATACGGTCTATTAATCGCTTATAGTCCAGGAAGCAAGGGGCCAAAGATGAAACCATGTTCATCCAAATGATTTAAGTATGCTCTTGTTTCTTCTGGAATGAAAATATCCATGACAATAAAAGCGTTAACTCTACATTCAATTGAAAGCCTTGGAGTATTAAAATCAGCATTGCAGAACATGCACGTTTGCCTGCCTGTTTGTGTAAGAACATTCAGTCTTAAACAGCCTGGGTCACGTTGGAGCTCCTCTATCTCATTGCGAATCGATTGATTGCAATTTATACATAACCTACTCTCATCGGCGACTTCAAGTGGTGGTCTTCGAAGTTGAAAGCGTCTAAAAATTGCAATGTTTTGCCTATCAAGATTATTATTTCCATTAATTCGAGCCATTTGTCCTGGTTGATAGACTCTATCACACACGTAGCAAATAACTCGAACTCTGAATGCCATTTTTTAAACCATAAGAGAAACAAGCTCTTATGTTCTTGAAAGGCAGAGGAATCTATTAATAAAACGAAAGAAAAATTTAGAAACGACAAAATAACACAAATGAACACAAGAAACTAAACACAAAAAGGGAATAAGAAATACAACACAATTAATACAGAAGGGAACAGATAGGAATTTTTTTTCTGAGCTTACCAATAAAATTACTATCTGAATGCGGAGGTTTCAACTTTTTTTAAGTCATTAGGCCTACTTTCAGTTCGTCGATCATTCTGAAGTCGTTCGCTTTTGACTTTAAAAAGTGACAGTCGTTCATCACGCAGCATTCACTCATTATTTCCATCGACGACGGTATGTTTGTCTGTCATTTCTTTTGTGAAAGGCCTTTGAAAAAGTGATTTCTTAGTTAAGTTCAAATCTTCTGCGCTTAGCGTTTGCCCGTTCTGAGAAGCGCGCTATATGAGTCAACGGTGTAGACTCATATTGTCATTGGTTTGGCTAAACATGTTACTGACCACTTCTTGATGCGTGTTTCGTATACAGACATCGCTTGTGTCGCTAAAGCTACTAGGATTGGTTCTATTCGCTGATCATGGGCGCTTAGCGTTCGGCCCTCTGACGAAGGGTACACTGTTACTATCGATGTGCGCACTAGTTACTAATGTTACTTTGGATACCATTTCTGTCTGTAAAAAAGTAATTACTTAGTCAAGTTCAAATCTTGGGCGCTTAGCGTTTGATCCTTTCGAGAAGCGCGCAATATAACTCATTGGTTTGGCTAAACATATTACTGACTACTTTCTTATGCGTGATTCTTATAGTGACATCGCTTTTGTCGCTAAAGTTACTAGGATTGGTTTTATTCGCTGATCTTGAGCGCTTAGCATTCAACCCTCTTGTGAAGGGTAGAATGTTATTATCGATATGTGCGCACTAGTTACTAATGTTACTTTGGGTACCATTTCTTCCTTTAAAGAAGTGATTAATTAGTCAAGTTAAAATCTTGGGTGCTTAGCGTTTGATCGTTTTGAGAAGCGCGCTATATGAATTAAGGGTGTAGACGAAAATATGACAGACCACGACCTGAACCGTGATTTCTATGTTGACATCGCTTTTGTAACAAAATCTGTTGTAATTCGTTTTATTCACGGATCTTGAGCGCTTAGCGCCGCACAGCGCTAAGACTGTCCATTTTTTTGGATTTTTTTTACGGATATTTCATCCGGCACTTATAACCTTAAAAATTACAAACTTTCAGTTAAATCCGCCGAAAGCCATTTTCCCATACATTTATGCTCTCTCTTTGATACCTGAGAATCGAATGAGGGTCAGTAGGACAATCTATTGTAAACACAATTTAAATATCTGTCACAATTACATCAGAAATAAAGAAAGCAAAAGAAAAACAGAATTCATGAAAGAGCCACGTTTAATGTAATTAATCATATTAGCATAACTTTTGTTCAGCTCATCCAAATCGGTTTTTAAATTAATAGATAACTTTTTTTGTTTTTTAATATAAAGCATTCTCATGAATTCCCTCTTTCTTTCATTACTTTCACTATGCAAAATTTGAACATTATCCCAGTCAAATTCATGGTCAACATCAACAAACTCTTTTGCATTTTTGGCAAGAACACTCTTATAACGGCGTCCTAAACGAACTTCACTTTTGTGTTCCTCTATCTTAGTATTAAGAACTCTGCCAGTCTGTCCCACGTAATTCATCTTACAGATCCTGTAAGTGATCTTAGAGATTACACCACCCTTTTCAAAATGATCTAAAGGATCTTTGAAAAAATTTATCACCGAATCCATTTTAAATGGAATGCGGAAAATAATATGAACTTTTAATTTTTTTAACATAGGGTCAATAGTTTTAGAAATTTGACCAAAAAATGGAAGAACAAAAGTATTAAATGAACTATATTCCTTGAACTCCTTGTGATTATCCACAAGCAAATTATTAATCTCTTTATTAATCTCATCTTATATCCTTTCCCAGAAGTCCTTTCTTTCTCCAATTGACTGGGATAATGTTCAAATTTTTCATAGTGAAAGTAATGAAAGAAAAAGGGAATTCATGGAAATGCTTTATATTAAAAAAGAAAAAAAGTTATACATTAATTTAAAAATCGATTTGGATAAGTTGAACAAAAGTTATGCTAATATGATTAATTACATTTTAACGAGGCTGTTTCATGAATTATGTTTTTCTTTTACTTTCTCTATTTCTAATGTGATTGTGACAGATATTTATATTGTGTTTACAACAGATTGGCCTACTAACCCTCATTCGATTCTCAGGTATCAAAGAGAGAGCACCTGTTCGTGAGTGCTGTCAATTTCTACCACTTAAATTTTTCTTGCCTGATAAGGGTACTGTATGAGTAGCGACACGCTGGTCATGCAAATTTATTTTTTTATATTTTTTATTTTTATTTTATTGTAATTTGATGATAATAAAAATAAAAAAGACGAAAGAAGGAAAAAGAGAAGGAAAGGGATGTGGTTGGCTGCCTTCTCATTTTTCTTTCCTCTTTTTTATTTTTGTCGAAAAATTTTTTTTCAGATTACAATAAGATTATTATCATATTACGTGAAAATAAATATCTACACTATCGATATAAATATCTTTCAAATTAATAATTGTACCTTTGTCTAAAATTTAAAAATTAAATTCTAGTCTATGAAAGAAGATCCCTCCCCTTTGCTCCACCGGGAATTAAACCCAGGTCTTTTTCCAATCTCTCCAGTAGCCTAGTGGGTAGAGCACCCACTATATAATAATAATTTTAATAACCGTAATATTCTGAATTTAAGGGGTATCTTAGATCAGTAGTATCAATATCTATTTTCACGTAATGTGATAAGAATCTCATCTGATCGGCCATTTACTACTCCGATGATTATACAGATTTCTTATAACCTAATTTCATAATGATTTTCAGTCCAATGAGGCGAAAATAGAAATTTCCATAGCATATACATAAGCACACTTCTTTCAGCGGATGAACATACTTCTTTTTAAGTCTTTTTGTGCAATTTTGTTGCACAATTCGTTGTTTTAAAGTTTATGTTGGTTGCAAAAAATGTATTTTTAAATATTAAACAGAGACATTAAGCCATATACTCTGTGTCGTTTTCTAACGTTCGGTTCTTGAGCCGTTCTCAAAAGTTCTATTCTTCGTCAACCAAAAATTAACAGAAACGTTAATCGTAGAGAATATGGCCTCAGAATTTGTCGAACACTTCTCAGTTTCCCCTAGATTCAAAAAGTAGGGAAAAGCCTAAGGAATTTCTCGTCACACAGGCCATACAAAAAATCTGTTTGCACGACGCAAGTGATTAGGTTACCCTTATGGATTTTGAGCTGCTGAATCCAAATCTGGACTCAGAATTTTTCCTACACGTCTCAGTTTTCCCCTAGATGCAGAAAGTAGGGGAAAAGCTAGCGCTATTTTGGACATTATTTTCATAATACCAGCATACAGAAAAATAAGCGCACTGGTGTCATATTCTTCTGTGCTGAGACTCCTTATGATCGAATTCATACATAAAAATTTCCCATTGTGCTTACCGTTTCCCCTAGTTAGGCTACCCTTATGGAGATTGAGACGCTGAATCCAAATTAGGCCTCAGAACTTCTCGTACACGTCTCAGCTTTCCCCTAGATGCAGAAAATAGGCAAAAACCTAGAGATATTCTGGACGTTATTTTGATAATACCAGTATATGCAAAAATAGGCAGATGGATGTTATATTCTTAAGTGCCGCGACTTATAGAGACTTAATTTGTACACAAAAATTCTATAGTGTGCCTTTCATTTCCACTAGCTTGGGTAATTCTAGGGAAATTGAAGGTCTTTCTCATATTATATAGATTTGTACGGGAAAAAATAATAAAAATGCCATATGCTTTGCAGGTTTGCGTGCTAAATTTAAATATGAACCCCACATTTTTCGGGTTTGTTCCAAATTTGTCTCTAGATGCAAAATGTAGGGAAAAGCCTAGGGAATTTCTAGTCACACAGGTTCACAAAAAAAAGTTATCTGCACGGGACAAGTGATTGATTTTGCATGCAAAGCTGTAAAGGATATTATGTTTTTGTTATTTTTCCCGTGTAAATATATCTAATCTGAGAAAGCCCTTCCATTTCCCTGAAATTACCCAAGCCAGGGGATTTAGAAGGCACCCTGAAGAATTTCTGTGTACAGATTAAGTCTCTACAAGTAGTTGCACCTAAGAATATAATATCGACGTGCCTATTTTCGCATATACTGGTATTATCAAAATAACGTGCAAGTTGTCCCTAGCTTTTTCCTTATTTTCTTCACCTAGGGGAAAACTGAGACGCGTAAGATGAATTCCAAAGCCAAATTTGAATTCAGCAGCTCAAAATCCATAAGGGTAACCTAATCACTTGTCTCGTGCAGACAAATTTTTAGTATGGCCTGTGTGATGAGAAACTCTTTTCTCTACTTTTTTTCTTTACATTTTTTACTTTTCTCTACTTTACTTTTCAGGCTTTTCCCTACTTTTTAAATCTAGGGGAAAACTGAGACGTGTAGGACAAATTCTCAGGCCATATTCAGATTCAGCGGCTCAAAATCTATAAGGGTAGCCTAGTCACTTGTCTCGTGCAGACAACTTTTTTTTGTGGGCCTGTGTAATTTTCTCACAAGATATGACATGTTTTACTGCAACTTCTTGTCATATATCTTTTAATCTTTTACATCGAATTATATAAGCTTTTTCCAATTTAAGGTTAATTGCTTAGTAAATTGTGTACATTTTCACATTAGAGAACTTAGATACTGTGTCTTGCTTGGTCAGTTCTTCAGGAATTATTGTGAGGAGTCTGATAGACTTACAGTGACAATTGTCAAAAGCTGCTTGGAAGTTTGAAGTCCATTGAAGTCCATTGAAGTTTGAAGTCCAAAAAGAGGACAGGGCGGAAAGTAATTATGCCTCGCTGGTCAAACAGACTGGGTGAAGGATACACCGAGAAAAGACAACGATTGTTTCCTGCTGCGGCCCACTGGAAGTGCTCCGAACCACGTCCGCCTAACCCACTGACGTGGCGAGAGGTCCATTTGTGCTTGCGCTCCCAAGGTGTCAGCTGCAGAATGACATCAGAAACCAGCCCCTTCGGACTTTGACCAAGGAGTGCGTGCTGATTAGAGAGGTCGGACTCTGTAGTGCCCCCAGCGAATTTCAGTCCATCCGTCTTTTCCAGGACTAGTTATACGAAGCCTAGGTCCCAGGGAACTAGGGTAGGACTAAGATCTAAAGGTATACCGGTTTCCAGCTACTTCTGCCCGACCAAACGTTCACGATGCGCTGGCGAAGTTGGCATCCACACAAATCACAAAACCCCAAAGTGCTGAACAAAAAATTTGAAGTAAGTCTGTTACCAGAAGTTAAAATTGATCAGGTGCTGATGAAAATGTGAGCCCCATTGGCTACCATGGCTCAAGCCGTGGATAAACAGAGGAATGTGACATTAAGTTAGGTTTCCCGACGTTGATAGAGGCCATAGTGGCAATCCAACAGAAGAGAATGCCGACTTAATGCGCACCAGTCAATATGTTAAGCACAACGAGGCAACAGACGCAACGAAATCAGAGCATACCGACGCGAACGTTCGCGAAACGAACGGCGTCAAGTCCACCGGCAAACCAAGATGCTACTCCAACGGACAAGAAGATAAAAGATGTGGCGTCTTCTCCGATGTGGACGGAAGTGACAAGACGCAAGAAGAAAGCTGGTAAGGCAGAAAGTCAGACGCATGCTGAGGGGAAGGTATATAAGATAGAGAAAAAGAGACAGAAGCCGAGGAAAGCAAGAACAGAAACTATAATAATCAAACCAGCGGAACGAAAGACCTATTCACATGTTTTAAGGGAAATCCGAGAAATTGTTGAACCGAAGAATACAAACACTGTGATAAAGGCTATCCGCCAAAAGAGAGCTGGATTTGTCTTGCTAGAGTTAGACTAGGACTCCAAAAAATCCCAAGGATTTTTACACAATCCCTCAAAAATGCGTTGGGAGAACAGGGAACAGTTGTCCATTAGGTGCCGCGGACTTATCTAGAGATTAGAGACCTGGAAAGCTTTATAACCGAAGAAGTCAGAGAGTCATTAGTATGAGATATCTAAGAACTCGTGTGAGAAGAAGGTCCATGGTCAGAGGCTGTTTCAGGTGTCTGGGCTATGGCCCTTAGGCACGAAAACGCAAAAGCCCCGATAGAAAAAAAAGTGTTACAAATGCGGCTAGACTGATCATAGGGGCGCCACGTGTAAATGTAATGCACAATGCGTCCTATGCACATACCTTAACCTGAAGATAGTGCAGCGGGCCATCTTTTGACTCATCTAACATATAAGAAGAAAGTTGATATTCTGATGCTTTGTGAGAAGTATGTATCGACGTGGTTTGCAGACGTCACTAGAACTGCTGTTATTTGGGCATTAAATAGAGAGAAAGTTCCATTGGAAAGACAAAGTGCCTAACGAGAGCATCCAGGACTTTCAAGGAAAACTGAATTTTCTGGAAGATGCTATCCAGAAGGTCGAAGGAAAAATAAAAGTGACCACTTCATGGCAGAAATACTAAGGCTTTTATTCATGATCTTTGGGAATCAACAACCTTCGGACGGGCCGAAAATGTGGGAATGATTCCGGGATAACCTCAGTATCAGAAGGAATATCTCCGCTTACACAGAAATGGACGGATCTGGAGGACTACACTGGTAGTGACAACCAGTACATATCCTTTAGCATGAAAAGTAGCGTAACAACGAGGGTATACAGCAGTAAGGCAAGAAGTGGAACGTCGCTAAACTGGATACAAAGAAACTATAAGGAGGATAGTAATAGGGCATCCAGAAATCTCAGAGCAGCGAAAACAATGCCTGCGGTCATGCTGGTCATGCGGTCATGCTGGTCCAATAGAGAAGGGCGCTTAGAATAACGAGCTTATATTGCCCGTTGCTAGAACCAGTCATACTCGTGATCGCAGGTGTGCTGCTGATTGACCTTCTAGCCCAGTAGAAAAAGTTGGTATTTGAAAGGGCAGCAGAAGTGGGCAAGCAAATTACTAAAGAAGGCAGAGCTCTTTCCCTGGAAAAATAGCAACTACGGTGAACAGCGACAACCGAGGTAGATGGAAGGCACGTGTGATAAAACATCTAGCTACATGGCTGAATCAAAACCACGGAAAAACGAACTACTACGAGACTCAATTTCTCTCAGGACATGTGTACCTTCGTTCTTACCTGTACAAGAGGAACAAAGTAAGCAGCGAAGAGTGTAGTTACTACAAGGGGTGAAACGAAGACGAGAACGACACATTCTTCAAGTGCGAACACTGGGCCGAATATAAATATAGCTTGGAAAGCGAGATTGAAGAGATAACGCCGAAAAGCATTGTCGGCGTGATGCTGCAAAACGAGAAACGATGGAACGTGATAACTACATTCATTAAAATCATTCTCCGCAAGAACAAGGAAGAAGGTACCAACATTCGAATATCCAACCGAATATCCAACCAGGATATTCGAAGGCCGACGAGCCCGTTGCACGACATTGTTGTTCTGCTACAGACGAAGACTAACATCCTGGTTGGTACATGGAACGAAACAGTTAGGAGAGCAAGACACGAGCAGAAGTCAGAGGCAGCCCAAAAAGCCAACCCCGATAAGGATGTTAAAGGCCGACAAGCCCTATGTGTGGTATCACCCCAATGCTGAAGACGATGCGTACATCTTGATTGGAACACGATTTCAAAAGAGAAGAAGACCAGCAGAAACTCCATTGGCAAATAAACGGCGCCCCTTGAAGTAATTCGAAAGCGTTTCCGGGAGGATTCTTGGCAAGGAGAAAAGGTGGTGTTTTTCAGTGGGTCGTTGAGAGCGTCATTATAGTCATCAAATTAAAATCTTAGTTTATATTTTTATATAATAAGATCACTGAAGTGATGATATCAACATCCTCACGCTAACAAGATGTGCGGACCCTTTTCGGTGTGTTCTTGGAAAATTTTTCAACAGCCCTCGTAAAAAAACAAAAATAGTTGGAATTAAGACAAATTGAAGTCAGAGCGAAAGCGCATGCAAGCAATAAATAAAATAGCCAGAAAAACAAAAGTTCCGATAAATGACCCAATTACAAAATTTCAGTTTATTTTTCATTATTATAATTAACTCCTCTTTAAGGGGACTGTCACAGGAAACTTTCCAAAAAAGAAATAAAATAAAAACAAACCAAAACATCGACAGTATGAATAAATACATCGAGACATAGAGGCCTCCATGATTAACAAAGCAAATCTCTAGTCGAATGGAATGTAACCTTCTACAAACTATAGAAGAATATTTTGCAAAAATCTTAATTCTAAACAACTTTGTCCTCTTCACATTTATCCTCTATCTCAACAGTTTACACAAAAATTCTGATTTTTTGATAAAAAAATGTTTTCTTACTGAAAAAATGGTTCACCTAAAAACGCATTTATGAAAAATGTAGTACACATTGTCACCAATATTTTCTAAGACTAAAAAATGTTTAAGATAGGCTATTTGTGAAAACCCATTTTCAATCTTTTCAGAAAACTAACTGCGATTTTACCATGTTAAATTATTTTAATATGTTCCCTTGATCATTTGATAGCTCAAAGGTTCTGTCGTCACTCACAAACATAAATATTCAAATATATCTTATCATTGGGAAAATAAAGCATTTCAAAAAACAATATGTCAGTTTCCAGAAGATTTTGACAATTGAAAGGTTAAGTTTAATAGCCCGTAATTCTGAAGACAATTTTTTTCCTCAACTAGGAAATAATTATCACTTGACTTTCATCGTCAATTTATTCTGACACCCTCAACTGGACCTCTTTGCATGATTTGAAATCGAATGGGTCATAGTCTGAATTGCGATTCAAAACGCTGTAGCAAAAACTGTGAATTTTTTTTAGTTTTGGCAGACGAAAACTTTATTCACAATAGTGAAAGAAGCCCAAAACGTGTATATTTGTCGGGGTGTTCTTTAATAAGCAGCCCCTCGCAATTTTTGAATTCCCTTGAAAACACATATACCATTTTTTAAATTCATAAAGGCCTCGAAATCTTGTGAAATACCATGAATCTTTATCATCCCACAAAATCTTGCGAGATGACATAGCTCTTAAAATCTACTGAAATCCTGTGAGTTCCTATCAAAACCTTTGATATATCATTCAAAAGCTCATGCCATTCCTCTTGAAATATTATAAATCTCTGAAAATATTTTCAAATATTTTGCAATCTTTTGAATTCTTTTTTTTTTGTAATGTATGATCAATAATAATTTATTATGCGCGATAATCATCCAGCAATTACAGTCTGTCAAGTTAAAGCGTGGGTGGCTTTACTCGCAGTCGGTAAGGTGTATCGACATGATTTTGGTGTCAAAATATTAAGAAGAGCTCCCT
>NC_046665.1:26064338-26079405 GCF_010883055.1 Belonocnema kinseyi | reverse complement strand
AGAGGGAGCTCTTCTTAATATTTTGACACCAAAATCATGTCGATACACCTTACCGACTGCGAGTAAAGCCACCCACGCTTTAACTTGACAGACTGTATCTGCGTCGATCGTTTCGAATAATAAATAAATGGTTTCACTGTATTTTACCGTTGTTTAATATATTCACTATTATTTGTCCACTATAAAAGCACGAAATTGTCTCTTCGAAAATATAAAAATTTCGGGGGTATGGGAAAAATACGTAATATGATGCCATCATATTTATCTATTTTTTTCCTTTAAGGGCAATTCTTAAAAAGTCGGCCACTTTGGGGAGTGTAACTTTTGAGAAAAAAAGTTGTTCGAAATTACTGAAGAAAATGTTTACCTTATAGTACTTACTGTCAGGTAACGGCAAATAAGCGTGGCCGCGAAAAAATGTATAAATTAATATTAAAAAATTATAAGAATGTTGGAAATGGCTCATATATTCTGAACGTAGTGAAATCGTGCAAACTATTTAGTTCTCATTTAAATTATATGAAATTCAGTATAAATTATGTTTGTCATATAATGCCGTAATAAATCAATAATAATTCTAATTATAATGCATTTCACATAAATATTTATTATTAATAAATAATCATATGTATAATAATATAAATTCTAGACACAAAGTCACGTGTAATAATATGATCTAGGCAATATTAATTATTTGCTTTAATATCGAAAAAACTAATTAGATTATAGTAACATTGTTATAAACTCAAGCATAGATAAATGCATGCCATTTTATACTTTATTTGTTTGACGCTTTCCTTTTTATTTCTTTGCAATGGCAATATTAGACTTACTAGGTTGTGAACTTTTCTTCGTTCGAATTATATTTTTCGTTGTTTTGCCATTCGTTTTTTTGGCTCAAGAATTAGCTTTAATCAATTTATAAGTAAAAATATTTTAATCCATACCTCTATTATAGCTGAGAAATGAAAATAAGTAATTTTATTATGATACATTTGTTTCTTTTATAACTAGATATCAGACAAAAACCTTGATTATGTGTGTGATACTAATAAAAAGTATACTGGCTGGATAGAATAATAATAAGCATAATAACTATTTTTATCTCTCATTTACAATGGCTTATCACACTGAATCGTCATGTATTTGAAGTGCAAGGAATTCTAGCGCACCACTCTCCGACACTGGGAATACGATTAACGTCGAAACTCGCGACTGGAACCGACAGGATATCTCGCTCGCAAAAAATTTATAACATATCATGTTTGTGCGTAGAAAAAATAAGGTGAAAAATTTAATCAAAATCAATGTCTATACATTTTCACTCGCTTAATTAAAATCTGAACTTATTTTTCTATATTTCTCAAGTAAGTTAGAAGATTTCGGCTGGGCCTACAGAACACGTAATAAGGTACGCGTGTCTGAGAATACACTCTAGTGAAAAATGCCTATATAGGTTCATATATAAGCTTCTACATATGACCATACATATGATTCATACATATGATCCTATATAGGTGCCTGTATAGGACACTCCCTAATAAGGTACCAACGGTACCTAACCTGATGGTACCTCATTGTACCTAATGGTACGCATGTTTCTAGATGCTCCTGGAGGACCAAAAAAACTTCTGCGCAGCCGTAGGTGCCGTAGAATAGTACTGCGCATCCTATTATGAGCACTTTTGCAATGCCCTTCTCTTCATTATCATTGATTGCAGAAATTGGACAGAAAATGGCCGACTTTTTGAGAATCACCCTTAAATACAAACTTTTAACAAATAAATAGCATTAATTTTTTTATTTTTTTGACATGCAAAAAATCTTTTTTTTTTGAAAAGAAATCATTTTTTCAAAAACATAATTTCATTATAACAATTTTTTTATATCACACGTTATGAACATTTTTCCATAGCTAAATTAGCTGTTGAGATCGTGAAATCCCAATTCAAACTAGCGTACGGTTTCTGGGTGGTGGAATGAAATGTACGGTGAGAGGCTTAAAAAGCGGGCTTTTAAATGTATACTTTTAAAAATCTTTTTGATATAATATATGTAAAAATAACAATATTTATATAAATTCTATGAAATTAAATTGGGTTAGAATTTCAGGAATAGAATCGAAAACGCAAACTAATATGCTTTACAGGATTTATTTGATATAAAGCATGAAACTTAGGAATATATGAATAACATACATAAATTCGAAAAAGTTTAAATATTACTTTTTCAAAAAGTCTAGGTTGAAAATTTTCAATTGAAGATTCTTTAATTTCTAATGCGTATGATTAATTTTACAGTTTTGAATGTTTTTTGCATAATTCAATTTTGGAGATTTAAAATTACACATTCTACAATTTTCAAAATGTTTAAATAAAAACTCTTAGATTTTTATGATTTTGTAAATATAAACTCAAGTTTTTAACTCTTAATCTTCCAAGTTGAAGAAATTTTGAATGCACATCTTTAAAATTACAGAATTTCCAATTGTAAATTTAAAAAATAAAATTCTTTAATTTTAAAGATTTATAATTCAAAAATCAGGTTTTCAAAATAAATTTACCCAATTGAAGAAATCTCGACTGTAAATCATGAAAATTACAGACATTTCTAATTGTAAATCATAATTAAAAACTCTTCTATTTTGAAGATTCACAAATTAACGGTCAGCAAATTTGAAAAAATACAATGTTAAAATCTTCAATTCCGAAAATATAGTTTCAGAAACTATTCAGTTTTAAAGGTTTATATTATGAAGGATATGTTTTTGAATATGTATTTGGATATGTAGTTGAATTTTTAATATATAATATAATACAAATTCTTAAATTTAGATTATTTTTAAAATTAAAGGTTAAGTTTAAAATTCTATATTTTTCACATTGAAGAAAATTTGAATAAAAATAATCAAAATACTCTTCAATTTTAAACATTCACAATTAAAGGAGCTACAAATTTGAAAGTTAATAACTGAAAATTTTTCTATTTTTAAAATATGACATTGCAAATTATGAAATTTGCGAGATTTATATTTCAAAGATAAGTAATGTTAAACTTTTTTTGAATATTTCAATTTTGACGATATAAAATTTAAGAATTCTTCAATTTTGAAGATTGACGATTGAAAATTCTTTAATTTTAAGAATCCGCAATTTAACGTATTCAATATTTAATGTGTCTAATAGAAAATTCCACTTTGAAATCTTTTTTTCGAATAGTTTAATTTTAAACATTGAGATTGAAATTTATTTAAGGGCACGTGATACTTATAGTTTCCCCGTTTTTTTCCACAAAAATGAAAATGTTTAAAAACTGAATTCGGAAATGCTATAAAATATCATAACGGACGGCCCCGAACTCTTTTTTGAGGGATAATAACAAAAAAATCTATTGTGCTAAATAAAAATGTTATAAATATGCATTATTTTGAGGTTACGTCGTTTTTCATCTCTGCCTTTCCGATAATCTGAAAATTATTTATGAAATAAACTTTTTTGATTGCCTACAAACAAGGTTAGTTCCGGGAGATTAGTTACTATGTTTATTTGTAAGTCCAAAGTTTTCGTCCAAAAATATTGTGCAGTTTGGAAGTAACGCTCGGGAGAATTGTAACACATATAACCTCGAAATATACACGCACGTTGTTAGCAATATCAAAAATTTTTTGATAAAAAAAAAAACAAAAAATGGTGCGGGAACGTCCGTTAGCATGTTCGCTATCATTTCCCAGATTTTGAAGGCAAAGTATTTCTTATCACAGGAAAAAAGCCGGGGAATCTAACACTGAAAAAAATCAGTACTATTTCCTAAGCGCTATGCAAATTAAGCACATTTTGTTCAAATAAAACTTTTTTGAATTAACCTACAAAAAAAGTGTGTGCGGACGTCCGTTAGCATGTTCGCTATCATTTTCCAAGTTTTTAAGACAAAATATTTATTATTCTAGAAAAAAAGCCGGAGGAACCTAAAACTGGTAAAATCGACAATTTTCTAAGTATCACATGCCCTTAATCAAACTGCATCTAATTTTAAATGATTCTAGGCTCAAAAGTGATTATTGTGTCGATCTAATATAATGAGAATTTTACATTCAAATTCAAACTAAGGAATTCCCATTTAATCGTATAAACTTCAAGTGCTGATAGAATTTTGTAAGATGTCAGATTTTTTTTCATCATTCGTATCTTTACACCCCTAGCGGACCGAGTGAACAGAAACGATACACAACAGAGTATCCTCATAGTATCCACATAGTATCCCTTCCGTTTCATGCAACAAAAACTCAAAAGAACAGCAAGATCAACTCTTAAATTGGTGAAATTCGGATACTACGTTAAATTCCCATTAGAAGGTCACGGAATAATCGTAAGTAGCAGCCAACAGGAGTTATAGGTGTTATATTTTTTTTTAACTTTATAACGTTGCAAAAAAATATATATTGCGATTACTCCGTGAGCTTTAATAGGAATTTCAACGTAGAATCCGAATTTTACCAATTTAAAAGTTGATTTTGGTGTTTTTTATTTGAGTTTTTGTTGCATGATACGGAAGGAATACTATGCGGATGCAACGTCATAAACTTCCACTTCTCGAGTGCCGGTCCGACAGGTGAACGGCACGTAGCCAGTTCGCACCGCCGCAGCGCGACAGATCGCACGCGATTGGTTGGCACTCTCGGTTCGTGCACGGACAGCTCGTGCGTGGGCCGTTTCCAGCATATTGCACACGTATTTTCTTGTACGATACCTTTAGCAATGGGAGAAGAGCGGTCACTACCCGGTAATAAGCGTTAAATTAAAAAAAATTAATAATTTGTATTCCTATGAATACGCGATTTTTCCTCCGTCTAAAAATCCCCCAAAGGGAACAGAAAAAGTGCAAATCCTATTCCTCTCAATCGACTTAGTAAAATTTAACGAAAGCATTTACTTAACCTTTTTTCATTAATAAATCTTTTTATAACTTATTGTCAAATATTTGATAGCGCCCTTTTTCATACTTGATCTGCTGCTCCCCACCTACCACTACGAGCACTGGGCTTCGGCCCGCGGCGTAGAGACTCGGTTCTGTTCAGTAGATCTATAATCGTTATAGAGATCACATTGAGTGAGACAAGGCTTTTTTGTGTTCTTCATACCAATAAATAGGTTTTCTACTTTTCTACATCTGACTCTCATTACTTTACAGACCTGTCCTCGCGCAAATACTTTAACAGGTTATGGGCCCTGTCGCGCTTCCACTGTACGAGTGTTGTGGTGTGTGAAAAGTGCATCGAAGAAGAATTTTGAACGAGTCGATTGCGAAAAACCTCACGGCAAGATGGAGGATAATTTCAAAAAGGAACAAGATGCCCAGAAGAGCCAGGATGGTGAGAACGATTTCAGCAACACTTACGAGAAGGATCGGGAATTGCGTAAGTACTTTGTTTGTTAGGACAATATTAGGTGCGGGCTCACAAATTCAAAGGACCGCGATCGTGAACATTGAAAGGTGAAATACGCGGAGGATCAATGAAGTAAGGCATGCACGCAACAAAGGTGAGACACAAAAATACAGAAAAGCGATGCGCAAGATTTTTGTTTCTGAAGGCGTTTCTTAGAAACAACTTTAGGCAAGTTCAGACAAGTGCCGGCCGGCGAGCGTGGGTGCGTGGCGTGACGCATGAGAAAGAGAGCTGCAGCATTGAGAGAGCGCTTCATTTGACACTCGAGTGTAAGGTGCGGTGTGTTCGGAAAAGGAGAGAGAGAAACGGAGATGCTTTTGACTCTTATCGTGCGTGCGCTCGGGTTTCGTCGAAATGTCCAACACGGAAAGGAAACGAAGTGTGATGTGTGCGTTGCTGAATGATAGAAGGCAATCGAAATTGAAAATAAAAGAGGTACTGAGATGTTTTTGAATCTTGTCGCGCGCGCGCGCGCGCTCGGGTTTCGTCGGAATGCCCCACAAAGAAAGAAATGAAATTTCATGCGTATTTTGCCAAATGATATAAGGCAATCGAAGTTGAAAATAAAATTAGATAAAATATTAATACATTACAATTGTACAGAGGATTCATCTTTGAATAATGTTTGGAAATTTTTGGAAAGTAACTTCAAATTGAATCAGCTTCACCAAGCAGAAGCAGTAACATTGAGTATGTCCGGGGAGAGCTTGAAAATCACATGCGAAAAAAGACAGGAATACTATACTGGTGAGTTAATTTAAAGGTGTGATAAATTTAAAATGGATGAGAAATAAATTGAAAATAAAATATGCACAAAAAGATAGTAAGAAAAATTGGTTCGTGATTGGTCGGGTACATAGACTTGAAGTTCAGAAGGTGTACTTGATTGATCAGGGCAGACGGAGGGGAATCTTGGTGTTCGGACTCTTATTTGTCCGTTCCTCTTGAGATCAGCCATACTTGTTGTTACTGTCAACTG
This sequence comes from Belonocnema kinseyi, assembly GCF_010883055.1. Taxonomy (NCBI): domain Eukaryota; kingdom Metazoa; phylum Arthropoda; class Insecta; order Hymenoptera; family Cynipidae; genus Belonocnema; species Belonocnema kinseyi. The sequence goes on along the minus strand of NC_046665.1, from coordinate 26,072,983 downwards.
ATCTTGAGATATTGACTCTTGGCAAATGAACTAAAATAATTATTCTTACAGCGAAGAGAGTGTTTCCTGAATCAGCGGAAAAACACTGGATTCTTTTAGAGAAGTGGCTGGAGACACATCTTATTCACGGAACAGCTTCTATCATGCCAAGATCGAACCAAATCGAGCCAAAGGTCACCTTCGAGCAAAATGGCGCGAAGGAGAGTAAAGATGTGAATGACGAGAACATGGTGAGCAAGGGGGCTAGTGCCGGTACTAAAGATGATGAGATTCAAGGCGAGACAAAGGTGCGACAAATGCATGATGCGATCCTATACAAGCTCGACGAGGTGATCAACGTACAGAAGAACCGTAAACCACATCTGCTTATAACTTTCAAAACGGAAACTGTTAACTTGGAAAACAAATATAAATGGGAAAATCTAAAGAAACAAGATTTAAATAAATTTAAATTAGATAATACAAAAACTGATAAAGAAAATTTACTTATTGTTCAGGAAAAATTAGTTAAACAAGATGGGCAAATAGGGGAGATGATACAGACTATGGCGAGGATGTCAAATATCCTCGAAAAGAATGCTAAAGCATACAATAGCACTATTAATGCTTTACGAGATGAGCTGAAAAACTGCAGCAAAGAAAGGAATGAGGTTAAAGCCAAGCTGGAAAACGTCGAGAGAAAACTTCAGGTTTAAAATAGTCGCTTGAACGAGATTCAAGACTGGGCTGATTCTTTGTACGATGAGACACCCGAGCCTCATCAACGTCTCAAATAATAATTTCAAACGCGATTATAAATTAAATAACAACATGAAATTTGAATTGTTTTTAGATTATTTTTCTTTCGAATTAAGAGCCAGTAATCTGCTGCACATTATTAATGAGAATCCTGATGTTACTAAAATAGACAAAAATACCATAGAAGATCAAAGATTCAAAGTTGGAGATATTCTTATAAATCATTTGGATTTGAACTATCATACAAAAGTAATAAATTTAAAAAAACCGATTGAAATTTTAAATAAATTAAAAAAAATTAAAAGTTGTGAAACTAATGTAACTTCTCAAACGGTACGAAAACAAATGTATAATATGCAGTATATTATTGGTAAGATCAAAGCTACAGAATTTTGTGAAAAATTAGAAGACACGATAAGAAGTTATGAAAATTTCCTGGTGCGAACCCGTTATCAGAAGACGCAAAACGAGATGCGTTTTACAGCGCCATAATGGTATCTGTTCCGTCAATTCAAAGTATAGAATTCCTCAACAAGACAACAAAAGGAAAAAGTTTTTCGTACGAGGAATTAAACATTCTTGTTTTACAGGAAGAGGCAGCTCGAAGCCATAATGAAGGCGCGGTTCCGAACGCGGTGCGATCAAGTGGTGTAGCGGCTCACTACGCAGGACCAGGAAGACCTGGCGCTAAAGTTGAGCAAAAGCCACCCCATTGCTACGAGTGTGGTAGCTATGAGCACCTCGCTGGTGCCTGTCCCAATCCAGGAACTAAAGAGTGATACAGGTGCCATGGATTGGGACACATAATCAAGGATTGCCGTGGCCCTAAAAGAGCTAGTAGTCGCAGTAATTTTAATAATAATAATAAATATCGAGGATTTAGAGGTGCCTCTAGAGGTCAGATCAGGGGGTTCAAAAGGAAATCTTTTTACGACTTTGGATATTCGGAAAAACCGAAACGGGGAAAGTTTAGGGGAGTGACCAGAGGTAACTTTAGGGAAAGAAATAGAAACAGAGGCAGAGGTGGTTACCGCGGACAAAGTAACAATAATGGAGGAGGAGCAAATCAACAACCTGAGCACTACAAGAGTGAAAGCACAGGAGGAACCAACAACAATAACAAAGGTAAGTTTTCACTTGAGCAACCTCAGCTCGATTGCAATGCCTCGCTGGTGTCAAATTACTGTAATTCTTAAACAGAAGCTTCTCTCACTAGTTCAAATAGGTTAGATCTAAACAAATATATTTCGAAATTTCTTGCGGACACAGGTGCGACAGAACACTTTACTAATTCAAAATTAATTTTTAAAACATTTAATGAATTAGATCAAAGTGTGATTAAATGTGCTAACAAAAATAATTCAGCAGATTTGAAAACGGAGGGAGCAGGGAATTTCGAAATAGTTCTCGAAAATGGAAAAACCCTCTTCATTGACAAAGTAATTTTAGCTGAAGCTCTAAAAAAAAACTTACTATCCTTACGAAAATTTGCCGAAATGGGTCTTACAATATATCTAGATAATGAGATCGTTGATATCTTCGATCCCATTTCATAAGAATCATTTATAAAAGGTGTGTACAATAGCCCCTATTGGATAATAGAGTTAAATATAAACAATAATAGTAATAATAACATAAATTCTCACGGTGCGATTGATAAGCGAGTTTTTGCTAACTTATTTGAAACGAGCAGCAAAAGGTATATGACTAGTAGTGAAACTGCCAAGGGTAAATTTCAAGAAAATTTAGAAATACAAACACCTTTGGAAATTGCTGAGATAGAATCTGAGGACAAAGGTCAATATGGGATAGGAAAATTCACAATGTTGATGATATGCCGATTATAGATATTGATGAAGATGTGTCTCCTTTTTCAAAAGATAATAAACTGTTTTATGAAAATAACAAAGCCATGTTGTGGCACGTTAGATTTGGACACGCATCCATTCGATATCTAAAAGCAATGCAAGCTAAATTTCCAGAAAATAAAGAATTAAATCATACTGTTTTTGACAATTCAATTTTAGACTGCGAAGTGTGTCAATTGCCTAAGTTTAGGATCTTGCCTTTCAATACGGTGCGTGATAGGGCTACTGCTCCGCTTCAAATAATACACTCAGACGTGATGGGGCCAATTTCTCCGCAAACTTATACCAAAGGATATAAATACATTTCAGTATTCATAGACGATTATTTCAGATTGGCTATGGCGTTTGCCATGAAAGCAAAAAGTGAAACCGGATATTACCTAGAAATGTTTTCAGAAGCGCTCGACACTTGTTAAGGTATGATGCAAAGGTGTGTTATCTTAGGTCTGACCAAGGTACAGAGTACACAGGCGGTTACACAATAGAAGTACTACAAAAACTAGATGCTGGACAACAATTGGCCCCACCGGATACACCCCCACTTAATGGCGTAAGCGAACGATTTAATTTAACGCTGCAAAATAAAATAAGAACTTACATGTTTGACGCGAAGTTACCAGAAAATCTCTGGGACTTAGCCATGAATGCGGCTGTTTATGCTTATAATCGAACGCCGCACTCAGCAAATAATATAATAACTCCGTTGCAAAAATTTGCTCCTACACATCATTACGACATTAATCAAATTAAAAGGTTTGGATGCTTGGTTTATATAAAGGTTATCAAAAAGGTGGGTCCTAAATTTAAAGCAAAAGGAAGGCGAGTTATATTGGTAGGTTATACCTCTACGGGGTATCAATTTTTAAGGCCAGAAGAGGGTAAGATTTACGAAAACAGAAACGTACACTTTAATGAAAAATTGGTGTTTGGAGACAGATATGAGAAAAACTCAATTTCTGAAAATCCGCCAGGCCAAGAAGAAATAGACAAAATTAAGTGGTTTGTGGAGTTCGAAAAAGAAGATAAAAGCGATCTAGAAGTGTCAAAAACGGAGGAAGTGAAGGAGCCGGTGCGTAAACGAGGAAGACCAAAGAAAACAGTATGAAAGGATACCGTGAATATCAATAATTCTAAAATAGGAGACGGTCCGTTTAAAGATGTTAGCTTTGCAAATCTCCAAGTTAAGGAAAAATGGAAGGCGAGTGCTCTATTCGCATGTACTGACGAAGATGAGTGTGAGTCCAAACTGATAAACAAACTAGATATGGAGCGAGATGAAATTTATTACGCTTTATTAGGCGACATAAATTCAGATTCTTCAAATTTCAAAGAAGCAATGGCTAGTAAGGATAAACAGAATTGGTTAGAGGCTGTTCAACAGGATCTTGATTCTATGAGCAAAAATAAGGTGTGGAAAATCATCGATAGACCTAATACGACGGAAAAAGGATTCAAAGTTTCTCCGATCGACACACGTTGGATTTTTAAAAGGAAAATAGGTGCGAATGGCCAAATTAAATACAGGGCGCGTTTAGTGGTGCGAGGATTCAAAGACAAGAACATATATGAGCTGAAAGAGACGTATGCTCCTATCTCAAAATTATCATTGGTGCGTATGGTGCTAGCCATTGCTAACAAATACAACTATAAGATCTGTCAATTAAACGTAAAAACAGAATTCCTAGGTATTGGTTTAAGGCGAGATAAGGTTAAAAAAACGATAGCATTAAGTCAGGAAAAATACATTAAGAAAATATTAGAAAGATTTGCATTCAATGACTGTCACCCTAAATGCACATCAATGGTTACATCACAAGTAGCAAATCGGGAAAGAAAACTCAGAGAGACAGAAGTAGACAAAGAAACACTCGACAAGACTCGAAATCCAGAAAACGTACCATATAGAGAAGCAGTGGGGAGCCTACTATATCTAGCCGGTGCGACAAGACCAGATATCTCATTCACTGTTAAAGTTTTAAGTAGACATCAGGTAGATCCTAAGGTGAGTGATTAGGCTATGGTAAAACGAGTTTTTAGATACCTGAAAGGTACAAAGAAATTAGGTCTTGTATATAAAGGTGAGTGCGAAAAATTGATAGGTTATGCAGATGCAAGTTTTGCAGGTTGCAAAGACTCCATTACAACATGTGATTTCGTAATGCAATTATATGGTAATACTATTCATTTAGCTACTAGGAATGCAGAGTATGTAGCCATGTGTGATGCTACGAAAGAATGAATATCTACCTATAATTCTTAAGACTTATTTTAACAGAATCCCAAACATTGCTTCCAATGAAACTATGGTGTGACAGCAAAGCTACTATAGCTACAGCTGAGATTGAAGGTCGTAATAAAATAACACACATGATAGACATCAAGGAACACTTCGTAAAACAATGTATTGCCCGAAATTTCTTGGAAATTGGGTGGGTGAGATCTAGAGAACAACTGGCAGATTTATTTACGAAACCTCTTGTCCGAGACTTACATAATGAATAGGTGCGCAAAATTTTAAATAATATTAACTAATCTATGTGTAATTTGTTTCAGATAATCGCCAAATGTAAAGAAGGTATGAATAAGGGTGAGCAGGTGAGAAGACAGGTCCAGATAAAAACGGTCAGGAGGGAGTGTCAAATATATGAGAGCGCCCTTTTTCATAGTTGATCTGCTTCTCCCCACCTACCACTGCGAGCACTGGGCTTCGGCCCGCGGCGTAGAGACTCGGTTCTGTTCAGTAGATCTATAATCTTTATAGAGATCACATTGAGTGAGACAAGGCTTTTTGTGTTGTTCATACCAATAAATAGGTTTTCTACTTTCGTACATCTGACTCTCATTATTTTACACACCTGTCCTCGCGCAAATACTCTAACACTTATTAATTCGAAAAATATTCAAATTTATATTTATTTGTATTGTAATCATTTATTTAAATGTTTTCAAAAATGCATGAAAAAAATATATTTAAATGTGTGAATTAAAATAATTTCAACTCTAGAGAGGCGGACTTGAATTAATTAAAATTACATTTTCAAAACTTATATTCCACGTGAAGGAATTAAATAATCTAAAAAATTAAACAATTTTGGGGAATAGAAGACATCTCTGTGAGGTTATCTGTCGGTACAATTACAAGGAATTAAATATATTGAAAACACGTTCTCTTTTGGGGAATAGGGACCTATGCGGCGGTCACTATGGAAATAGAAATAAATTAGTTTCTGAGATATCCTATTCTTATAATGACATTTCAGACAGATGGAAAAATCGCGCATTCAAAATAATAGAATAATCTTCACTTTTACGCTGAAATCTGAAAATATTAATTTTTCTCTATTCAACGCTTATTACCGGGTATGCTACGGTGGAATTCCATTTACAGATACGCAATGTTTTTGCGGCGCTAGTGATGGGCGATACTTGAAAAAAGTATTCGATCCAAAAGTATCGATACTTTATAAACTATCATTTCGATTTCGATACGTATCGAGCTTCAAAGTATTGATACTAAAGAATCGAAATAAAGTATCGATGTTTTTCATGTACAAATAAAAAACTAATACTGTCGGACCTGTACCATTTTAACTTTCGACTCTTCAGTGTCCCTACTCCCAGGCGGATCAGGAGAAGGCGCTTGTGCAGATAGTTTACACGCAAAAAATGTTCACGTACGTGTAATACGCAACTGCCTACTGTTCCAACCTGTATAATTGCAGCACTCCTCACGAAAGTTTGAAATAGTAAAGGTCCGACTATATAAAAATGAAAATCAAATTTAGTTAAAATTGCTTTCAACGTAGTACTTTATAATGTCCATATCAAGATCATGTATCATATTTTCGTAAAAATTTCTTTGGTGAAACGGCAGCATTAAATTCAAACAAAAATTACATCTTGCAGTGATATTTGAATTGTCAAATTTTGAATCATATTCTAATACATCGCTGACAGCTCTTCTGTCCCCATTAGTATTCATTCTGTAAAAGAAACTTTACAATATAATATAGGGGCGGTAACGATTCTACAAAATGTATCATAATGTATCATAACTCAAAAACTAACATTTCAACTCGTTTTTGGAAGAAAATTTTAGATTTAGTTTATTTTATTATTTTTAGCCTTTGGTTGAAAGGAATTATACTTGCGTAGCCCCTATTTTATCACAGCTAGAACAATTCGGCAGCGGAGAAAGAATAATCTATATGTAGTCCGTCGACACAATAATTTTCAAAAAACTGATCAGATTGGATTGAGCTTTGGCAAAATGTTTAAGGGCGTAACAGAAAAGTTAAAAACACATTGTTTTTTGATATCCGTACAAGATTATCATGAAAATTTTTTTAATTTTCTTGAAAAAACGAACATTCAAATTTTGATCACACCAAGAATAATGAGAAAATAAAAAATTCCATTTTCGGTCAATATATTCAAGATACGAAAAAAACTGGAAAAAAATTTTACACTCAAGGAAGGATCTACAAATTCGTTATAGATTATTTTTTGAATTGACGCATAGCTTATGTTTTACTCGTAAAAAACAACGTTGAAAATTAAATCAAAAAACTGGACACACGACAAAAGCTACAAAAAATAAATAGACGGAAGTTGTTTACCCAAAAAAAGAGCTACGAAAATTTTCTATTAATTATTTTGTTTGCCATCACGATAATAATCTAATCATTAGGAGACTGTTCTATGGAAGAAGGACGAACTCAGATCCCTCGACATCGGATTACGAAAGGTTATGCATATGAACATACGGTTGAAGTTTTATACAATTACGGTTGTTGAAATTTGAACTAAGCTGTTGAAAATTCGACTACATGTTATTGAAATTTCAGTAAAGTGAAAAAAATTCTATTCGGTACAATTAATGAATTTGAAAGCAACTATATTTTTTCAGAGAATTTAACAGGTTCGATTCAAGATTGTTAAATAATCAAAAATCTTTAACAAAACCCATAAACTTTCCTTCAAAATATTGTGCTTTGAAATTCGCTAACTGTGTCAAAAGAATTCTGATAAGGACCCCAGCGAACCGAGTGAACGGAAAGGATACGATACAGAGTATCATCATAGTATCCACATAGTATCCCTTCCGTATCATGTACCAAAAACTGAAAAAAAACAGTAAGATCAAGTTTTAAATTGGTGAAATTCGGATTCTACGTTAACATTCTCATTAGAAGGTCACAGAGTAATCGCAATAGTTTTTTTATAACGGTAAAAGTTTTTAAAAAAATATATAAGGCGTATAACGCCTGTTAACGGCTACAATTCAATCGCATCTTCTGTAAGCAGCAGTTAACAGGCATTATAGGTCTTCTTTTTAACTCTTTACTAATGAAAAAAAAACTATTACTATTGCTACGGAACGGATACTATGTGGATGCTATGAGGATACTCTGTAAAGTATCCGTACGATTGTGTCGTGACATCCATGTAGGGTGACCATCCGTCCGGATTTCCCCGGACATGTCCTCATTTTAGGGCTTGTGTGAGTTGTCCTACAAAATTTTTTACTTTGTCCGGATTTTTGTCCGGATTTTGCACAAGATTAATTTTTATTTTTTAATCAACTTTTGGATCTTTTTTTGTAAGAAATTGTATCATTCAATGCCATCTAACTATCGACATGTGGTGCTGGACCGCTAGCTACGGCCATCAGAAGCAGAATACGGAATAGAAAGAGAGGGAAAATCGAGAAAGTTGACCTGTCTTTTTCTAGGGACGATAATTTGTTCTACCCATCTTCCATCTGCTTTCATAGAAAAGGATCAATCACTAATCGCCATCCTCAGAAAAGGGACAATCGACTTTCTCGTTTTCCGCTCTCTTTCTATTCCTTATTCCACTTCCGATGGCCGTAGCTAGAGGTCGACTACTAAATGTTAATGTAGTGAACTTATATTGGCCAGATTTTGAATTCCGTATGTGTGATTGGTCGGTCGTTTGTGTTGTCGCGAGTTGTGCCACGTTTGTTTGTATTATGAAGGCTAACCGATATGAGTAATAGATAACAGGCTTCAACTG
>NC_046665.1:26054109-26064238 GCF_010883055.1 Belonocnema kinseyi | reverse complement strand
AACTTTTCTGCCCTACCTTGTCCTCTTTTTCAAACTTTTCTGTCCTACTTTGTCCTCTTTTTCAAACTTTTCGGTCCTACTTTGTCCTCTTTTTTAAATAAACTTTCGTCCTACTTTGTCCTCATTTTTCAAAACGTTTTGTCCTACTTTTCGAAAATCAATTATGGTCACCCTACATCCATGAGATTAATGAAGTGCATATAATTTTTTGAAAAATAAGCAGCTCTAAAGAAGAAAAACAACAGGCACATTAGAACTTTATTACTATAATAAATTTCGCGTCCGTTTAGAACAAATTTTTAATACTCGTTTTTGTACTCATAACCTCAAAAAGCATACAGCAGTTAGTACCGATAATAAGAATGAAATTTTCTCATTTTGATAATATGATTCCAACGTACCTTTGGTTTTTCTTTTTAAGACTGCTTCTTTTCCTAAACATTATATTTATTTCCTTTGTTAATTTCATGAATCTCACGAAACAAGCAAAGGTCTTGGTACTTTGTCACGTTGGGGTCTGATGGCTTCGCAAGAAGTATGATGGCGCATGGGTGTATGCGCGCCTTCATTAATTGTCAACTACATTCAATTGAATTTTATTTTAATTTTGTGAATAAACGAGATTTCAACCACAAAAGTGGTTAAGTTTTCAGCATATTTCTAACAGCGTATGCACTGTTATCTTCAATATCAGGGGTGAGGTAAATAGAATAAACACTATCCATCTCGAGCCAAAAGAATGACGCATGCGCAATAGTGCACCAGGCCATTGGAAGCACTGCGTTTAAATCATGATTTAAAAGAAAAATAAAAAGAATGCGATACTTATTTTGGGCTTGATAAATTCTAATTCGGTGGAAGACTGAGCACTGAGCTACTTTACATGAACTTAAATGTGGACGTTCATGACCACAGGCACAATTGTGCATCTTTTTAGCCACAGGAGTAACTGTGTATCTTGTTGGCCACAGGCACAACTGTACACGTTTTTAGCTACAAGCCCAACTGTGCATATTGTTAACCACAAACACAAATGTGCCTGCTGTTAGCCACAAGCACAACTGTGTACCGGTCCACCTGTACACTTCTAAATTTCGTTGTGCAAAGCAGGAAGTGCCCCTATATTCACGTGCACAGTTGGGACAAGTAGAAATGTAGATGTGCGTAGGTAGTGGTGCCGTTCGATACGATACTGTCTCGTGATTGGGTCGGGATCGCGTCGGTTCAGTTTAATACAACGCAAAGTGGTATAAGAAAAAAGAAAAAAATTTTATCTTGCAAAGGTTATTTTTATTAGCAGATTTTAATAACAAATAATCTACATTAAGAATATTTGTTGTTAAATATATTCCTGGTGTAAAATTGCTTGCTTTTATTGCTTGCATGATAGGTGACCATCACAATTCAGAATTGAATGTTATTAATTACTTATATAAACAAAAGTACATCACATAAATTAATAGGCAGCAAAAAATCTTTTTTTCTTCCACTCTTATTGCAATGATATCACCGATTATGTTTTCTATAAAAATTATACAATCCATTGATATTTATTTATTTGATAAGCCAAATGCCAAATATCTGAACAAATTCACATTTTAGGAGTTTGAAGCAAAATCATGCATTAGCATTTGTTAATTTTACAAACAAATTATATAAACAAATGCACATTTTGTACTTTTTCAAGGGAAAATAAATCGTTTGTTTCTTCTGACCTTGTAGAAATAATATTTCGAATAACGTTTAATGGAAACATTTTACTATGAATTAATATTTTTTAATTTATTAATAAATTATACATAAAGAAATGCACATTTTCAGCGTTTTCCAGCAAAACTAAATCGTTTTTTTTATCTAACCTTGCTCCAATCATATTCACCAATTTAGTTATGCATTAACATTGTTTAATATTACAAACAAATTATATAAACAAATGTACATTTTTTCCTTTTTAAGCAAAAATAAATCTTTTTTTCTTCGGACCCTGCTGAAACAATATTGCGAATGACGTTTAATAGAAACATTTTGCTATGAATTTATATCTTTTATTTTATTAACAAATAACACATAAAGAAATGCACATTTTCAGCGTTTTCTATCAAAAATAAATCGTTTTTTCATATGACCTTGCTCAAATCATATTCACAAATTTAGTTATGATTTCACATTTGTTAATTTTACGAACAAATCATATAAACAAATGCACATTTTGTACTTTTTCAAGCTAAAATAAATAGTTCTTTTCTTCGGACCTTGCTGAAATAATAATTCGAATGACGTTTAATGGAAACATTTTGCTATGAATTAATATTTTTTATTTTATTAACAAATTATACGTAAAGTAATGCACATTTTCGGCCTTTTCCAGCAAAAATAAATAGTTTTTTTTATCTGAACTTGCTCAAATTATATTCACAAATTTAGTTATGCATTAACATTTGTTAATTTTACGAACAAATCATATAAACAAATGCACATTTTCGGCGTTTTCCAGCAAAAATAAAGAGTTTTTATCTGACCGTGCTCAAATCATATTTACAAATTTAGTTATGCATTAACATTGGTTAATTTTACGAACAAATTATATAAACAAATGCACATTTCGTACTTTTTCAAGCATAAATAAACCGTTTTTTTCTTCGCACCTTGCTGAAATAATATTTCGAATGGCGTTTAATGGAAAATTTTTGCTATGAATTAATATATTTTTATTTCATTAACAAATTATACATTAAGAAATGCACATTTTCGGCGTTTTTCAGCAAAAATAAATCGTTTTTTTATCTGACCTTGCCCAGGAAAAAAGAACCGATAAAAATCGAGTCGGTTTAAATTGCGTATCTGTCATCTGCAGATTATAAGAATAAAAATGTAATCGAATGACTCATATTTTTAATCGGTTGCCTGAGCGCCGTGCTTTAAACCTGCCATTCCACATTCGTTGAAATGCTTAGTGAATAGAGTTGAATGAGACTGACTAACCTGAACTAATTCCTATGGGCATTCGGCGATTCATTAATGTGCACATGAATGGGTTGAGATTCAATATGAAATGGAGTTATTTAAGGATCACAACGAATAGTAAAAATACGATGCACACACAGCAATTTTCAATAAGCGTGAATCTGCCAATTGTATGTCACCTCAGGTTATGTCTAACTGAGTAGAATATGAAGATCAGAATTTTAAAGAATTAATTCTTTTGAGTGAGAAGTATGTAGTAACACATTTGATTGGGACAATTCTGATTAAACAAAAATTAAAGAAATTCAAGTGAAATAATATTATTATATATTATAATTGATACGACAATTTGTTCCTAAACTTAATGATTATTTTAGTTATAACTCTCTTTTTACAATATTTTTCAATAGATTATTTACGTGCAAGAATGATAAGATTTATACTGAATTAAGAGTCAGTGACATTTAATTTATTCAGTGCACATGCCAATGGCTGCAGGGAGTCCACGTGTTAGAAAAGAACTCTGCATTTTTCACATATCTATTTGCATCACAAACATCTAAATGTTTAGAAATTCAAAACCCGCATTTTTGTTAAAGATAATTTCTATAAAATAAATCTAGAATGATAGTTTTTGTGAATTTAAGATTGATATCAGGTAAATGTGAAGTTTTATATAACCTACAGATTGTAACTTATTCATTTTTTACTTTCAGTGATGACGAGAATTTATAAATGTAAATTAAAAGAAAAAATTTTTGTTGCGTAAAATATGTAAATAAATTTTCAACATTTAGATGTGTGATGCAAATATATCGTATGAAAAACAATGTTCAACAAAATATTAAAATGCAAAAAAATCGTTTTTTTATCTGCTCTTGTTTAAATCATATTCACAAACTTAGTTATGCATTAAAATTTGTTAATTTTACGAACAAATTATATAAACAAAATTTAAGTACATATTCAGGTTGAGTATATTCACGATTTTATTTTTAATTCGTATTTTGGGTTAAATATTTAAGCATTTCAGTTAAATATTCATAATTTTTATTAAAAAATCATCTTTTTGGTTGAAAATAAAACTATTCCATTTTCTGTTGATAGCTGATGTTTTTAGTTTGAAATTTAACTAATTTCTTGAAAATTGATCATTTAAGTTAAAAATTCTACTATATATATTTAGTTGATAATTTATGTAATTTGTTGAGAAATGTTTTTTTTTTGTAGAAAATTAATCTTTTTAGTTTATGATTCATAATTTTAGTTAGAAATTTTTCAGTTTAGTTGAAAAGTTACTATTTAAACTAAAAATTAAACCATTCCATTTTTGGTTGAAATCGGTCTTTTTTAATTTAAAATTTAAATATTTCGTTCAAAAAGCATGAGCTTTATTGAAAAATAGTATTTTTTGGTGGAAAGTTATTCTTCTTTGAAAGTTGATCTTCTTTGCAAACTCCTGTTTAAGTAGTTTTGTTTTCAACTAAAAAGATGACTCTTTGATTGAAATAAAACTACTTGATTAAAAGTTAAACTTTCGTGTTAAAAATGCATCTTTTTGTTTAAAAATGCAAGTAATCCATTTAAATATTCATCACTTTAGTTGAAGATTTATCATTTCAGTTGAACATTTATCCCTTCATTTAAAAATTTTTTGTTTCAATAAGAAATCATTTTTTCTCTCGGAATTAAAGTATAATTTGTTGATAAAAATTCATTTTTTGTAGAAAGCAAAAATAAAATAACAATCAATTATTCTCTCAAAAATAATTCGTATAAATAATATTAATACTGATAAAAAGTGTGACAATTTTCTTGAAAACCCGTTCATTTCAGGTAGAAATATCTTTTATAACTGAACATACAAGTATTCACGTTAAAGAGTTAAAAGATTCTAGTTGCAAATTTATGTATTTCAGTTTAACTTAATTCATACCTTTTATGAAATTTGTTTTCAAATTTTGCTGTAAAACGAAGTGTCATGGTTGAAAATTCAACTGCATGTTTCAAAGTTAAAGTGGATTATTGTAAGTTCATTTTATTTTTTACAAATTTAACTATTACTTAAAAAAAACGTTCTTCTTGGTTGAAAATTTAGTCTTCTTAAGTTCTTATGTAGAAAATTAAAGTAGTTCATTAAATGTTGTACAACTTGGTTAAAATTTCAATTGATTGGTTGAGGGGCTTATTTTGTTGAAAACTCTTTTTTCAGGTTAAACATTGCTGTTTTTAAGTAACAATTTAACCATTTCATTTTTTATTGAAAGTTAAAATATTGAAGTTTTTATTGAGAATTTATCGTACATATTTGGTTTGTGAATGCAACTGTAGGAAGGAAGGTTTAACTAAATCTTCAAAAATTCATATAATTAGTAGAAAATCTCACTAGTTGGTTAAAAATTAGCCTTTTGGATTGCAAATTCATTATTTGTGGTAGAAAATTCATCTTTCTTGGTTCAAAATTCAAGCGTCTTCTAACAACATCGTCTGTCAACATTTTTCATGTTTATTTCAATTATTTTTTCAAAAATTTGCACTCTGAAATTTTGAACAATCAATCGAATGCATTTTATTTCAATCAATTCAGCTGGAAGTTGTTCACTTTTCAATATCTGATTCATATTTGCCCCTTTTAAATAAACAGTCCAATTTTGCCACATATTAAAAAATATATTCTTTTTCATTAAAAAACATATCGAAATTGAATGAAGGTTGAAAATAGTTTCTATAATCGACATAATCGCATTTCGATATTTCAAATGATTTAATACTAAGGCAAAGTACAAATCTTCCACTATCTATGTCTATGGGGAAAATAAATTTCAGGATTTTCCCTCTGACCATAACCGGTTTAACCAGGCAGTAGAGGAGTCGAAGTGGGGGGTGGGGCGAGTGAAGTCAGCCCATTGACAAATTTCCCTCTCCGCTCGGTTCAAGTGAGAAGAGCACATCTGCCGAAGGAGTATCGAAATCCCCCACCCAATCCCGAGCCGATATATCGACTTCCCCGATCCAAAGTCGAGTCGAGCTAAAACCGACACGATGCAAACCCGATACCGGAGTCTGGGATCGAGTCGGGATCGTGTCAAGATCGGGAAATGTCGCTCGACGGCATCACTATGCGCAGGTGGTAGTCTTTTAATCGTGCACGTGCACAGATAGGATGCTCGTAACTGGGCACGTCGAAATTTAGACGTCTGACGGATGGGGTTTTCTTTGAAATAAGAAATCCGATCGCATTATTTTTTACATAGACATTTGGGAGTTTCCCACCTTTACACGTCAACTTGTCAGTTGAAAACCTTATTGTATTCATTGAGACGTGCACATTTAGAAGTGTCGCCACTGTGCACGTGTACAGATGTGACACTTTCAATTGCGCATGTCGAAATTTAGACGTGAAGATTAGGGCTCGTGTACATTTGTGCCCTTCACGCTATGAAGGTTGTCTCCTATTTTCGGAATTTGCAGCGTATATTTTTTTTACTTCCTCAAAGTGTCTACTTATGTCGATAATATCGATTTCTAACTTTTCTTGAAACGTTTGTTAGCAAAGCCACTTAAGTTGAAAGAGGTTATATTTCATTTAAATAACCTATATATAATACTTTTACTTTTTTAACGACATGCTTGCATTACAATTCATTACAAATTAACACGAATTTACATTATATAGTAAATTATTTGCTCGAAGCCCATTAAATGTTCAGAAAAAAGTGATTGATCAATTTTACGGTAACTTTGAAAAGTTTACAAAGTTAAACCAAAACTGGGAATAATAAAGAGAATTGGTTTGAAAATTGGACTAAACGAGATTTAACCTTCATAGGAACGAAATTTTAGCGACGAAATCTCAAAGCACCCAAAAGGTCGAAAAATAAATTACCAAAATTTTAAACTTGATATTGCAATAAAAGATCGAAAAAATAGAAAGAATTCACAGTCCCTGGAAAGGGCATGTACCAATTTAAAAGGATGCCATTTGATTTAACCAATGCTCCAGCCACGTTCCAATGACTGATGTATGATTTATAACTCATGAGTTAAAACCAAACGATTTTTATTATTTACATTACATTGTAATTGTTACGAAAATTTTAATGACCGTTTAACATACTTGAATATTGTATTAGATCAAATAAATCATGTATATTTAATGATCACACCAGACAAATGTGACTTCGGCTACTCAGAGATTAAATGTTTAGGTTTTTAAGTTAACGACAACGTACTCCAAATTGACGATGAAGAAATGCATCTAATCCTACAATTCCATAAACCTGAAAATATTAAATAGTCACAACGCATAACAGGGACGGCAATTTGGTACAGAAAATCCACCCCATACTTCGCCAAAAGAATGGAACCAATTAATAGATTATTAAATGATAAAAACCTATTTAGAGAACGCTCATTCCACGTGGGACGAACATGACGATTTGGAGTTTGTAATAAATACTATCAAAAACTTGTGGACCCAATTAAGCTCATCATTTTGAAAAATAGGTCGTGAATTAGAACCAATTTAATCACTCAAAAAAATATTAACAATGGAAGCGAAATAGAATTTCAAAGCGTCAATAAATAAACAGATAGACTTAGAAAGTTAAAAATTATAAAAGAGGAAGTCCAGAAAAATTTAGGCCAATCACATGAAAGACAAGCTACCAATTAAAATTTAGGAACAAGACCATTAGAATTTAATAGAACAGACAGGGTTTTAAAAATTGAAAAGAAACTGTCAAACAAAGCGGAGAAAAATTCGGGCAAACTATATAACCAATATGAACGTCCTTTCATTATCAAGAAAAAAATATCTGCAACTATACGAATTGAAAACCCCTAAAGGAAAAAGTATAAGTGACTGGAACGTAAACGACTGTAAATTAGAAAGCGTAAATACAGATAATGACACACATGAGCAGGAAATGTTAACGAGTTTAAGTCACAATATTTTCTGCTTGGTTGTCCCAACTTTGAACGATATTTGGCCCTGTTGTCGGCGTATTCTATTATTCAGTTTAAGACACTTCACCCGACCTTCAGCACAAAACTGGTGTAAGATCGTTACAGAACAGTGTGCCCTTTATGTTCCATTTTTGTAACACATGTTACATTTTAGTGACATAACAGTTCTATCAATCTGTTATATATTAGTTACATTATATAATTACATAATTGTTACGTATCCTGACAGTAATAGCGTTACAGAACAGTGTGAACTTTCTGTTCTGTAATTGTTATGGCACGAGATTTTAACACTGTTATGTATAAATATTCTCTTTTTGTTATGTAACATTAACAGAACATCTCATCGTGGAGGAAGGAGAAACTAGATTTTGTTATGGTTATCTCAATGCCACCAATGAAATCTCTTCATAGGTAAATGCATTCTGACACTGTATCGTATAGTGAAGTGAAATAGTTGTACATTATAGCCGAAATGTTTCATCTGGAGATTCGAAATGTGTAATTAAGCCACCATTTCATGATTTAGTATAATTCACATTATAACTTTTCCAGTAAAAGCAGTCTTGTAAATTACCGCTAGACCTACTTAGAGATATTCCGTACAAAACAATTGAGCGTTTTAACGTTCATTCAAGATCCCGCCATATCGTCTTAAGACGACACGTTCTGGAGACACTGCGGCAACTGACAACAATTCTGGATCTAAAATGTTTCAATTTTTTGCTGCATATCTTAGTCATATTTTTAGTAAAAAAATCAATTTTTAACGGATAAAAAACGAACTTTCGATAAAGCAGTTAAATTTTCAACCTAAGAAATAACTAAAAAGAATACATTTTTTAACTAAAAATTATAGTTTATACTTAAGTTTGAAGTTAAAAAAAATTAATTTTTAAGCCAAAAAATACGAATTTTTAACCAAGACAATGAATTTTCAACTGATAAAACAGACGAATTCATAAGCAAGAAGCTAAATCTGTAAGCATTTAACTAAAAATGGACTAGTTACATTTTTTAATAAAAAATGGATTTTACAACAAAATAGTGAAATTTTCTACTAAAGAAATAAACTGACGAACAAGAAGACGAATATTTTTCCAAAAAATATGAATTCTCAACAAAATACATAAATGATGAACCACATAGTTGAATTTTCAACTAAAAAAAATAAAGTTTCAACGAAAAATTCAATAATTACATTTTCAGTTAAAAATAATTATTATGCACAAAAAAAGTTTCAACAAAATATTTTAATATTTAAACCATAATATTGAACCAAAAAAAGAAATTTAGAAGTTAAAAAATCAGTTTAAAATTTAAAGCAAAAAAATCATTTTAATCTAAAATAAAAGAAGTTTTACTCAAAAGATGCTTTTTCAACAAAAGAAATAAATCCTTAAAGAAAATAGTTAAATTGTTAAACAAGATGAATAAATTTCTACCAAAAAAGATGAATTTTTTAACTGAGAAAGGTCAGTTTTTAAGCTAAAAAAACAACAAATTTTAAACAACCATAACAAAATTTAATTGAAAATGATACAGCTAAATTTTCAGATCAAAACATTCGCTTTCAATAAAATTGTTGAATTTTCAATTTAAAAAATTAACTTTTAACCAAAATAGATCAACTTTTAAACAAGTACAATAATTTTTACTAAAAAAATATGAATTTTCAACGGAAAAAGATCAATTTTAAACACAAAAAATAAAGATAAAAAATTTAATTTTCGTAAGACTAGTTCAATTTTGAACTAATAAATATCAAGTTTTATCCAAAAATGTAACAGATACATTTTTAATTTAAAAAAAAACAATAAAATTACAACAGATTAGTTAAATTAAAAACAATCCAGCCGATTCGCGGGCACATTCTAAAGGCGTTCTTCGCCGGCGGTTGGCTTCGCTGGCAAGTTTGAGCGCGCCTAGGGCGCTCAACTGTTAGTTCTCGCGCTTCACGCTCGGTCTTTGTATTATCCTCCACATTTGTGCACAGACTATAAATGCGAAATTTTCTACATTGTATGTTAAAAACTATTATATCAAATGTCTATTACAATTTTTTTTGTGTACCTTGGTCTGGTACTGCTTATTCAGATATTGCACAATCATGTTCACATTTTATTTTTCCTGATCCTAATAGGACCCTGCTGTGATTGTTTAATCCCTTTCCCTTTCTTTAAGCATATATATAAGT
>NC_046665.1:26052932-26054009 GCF_010883055.1 Belonocnema kinseyi | reverse complement strand
TAGATAAAAAGTAGGACTTTAGAGGATCAAACATTTGAAGAAATCTGTGAACTGCTGGAAAAAGTGATAGCCACCGAGATTTCGAATGCTTCAATAAAGCTCTGAAGATAGTTTCGGAAAAGTCACAAAGCTCTTTAAGCTCTTCAGTTCTTACTGTGTAAATCGAAAAATAGTTATAAACTTTTACAATGATAGATTCAAGATCAATTGGCAAAGAATCTGTACCTTCGTGCGTTGTATTGTTTAAAACGTGGCCAGGACAACCTACACCGATTAATGCTTTTGTCAACATTTCTTTTAACTTAGCGAACACGTTTTGCTCACCGCTCCTATTTTTACCGCCAAAATTAGTGTTACAATTATCACCTGTGAAAGCTATACATTTTTCTTTTAAATTAAACTTAGTTAAAACTTCAACGATCATGCTTGAAATAGTTTCAGATGTTTCATTTTTTGTACTTTGGATATCAAGAACTTTAGTTTGAATTCTCCCATTTTTATAATCAAAATACTGAATGCAAATCGGAAAGAATTTTATCGCATCATGATTACTAGCGTCAGTTTGTACACCTACATAAGAAATGTTCTTCAAATCTCCTTTAATCATCTTTTCAGATTCAGTTGCTAACACATTGTTGACGATGGCTTCAGATTTTGTTCTTGCACTTGACATTAGTTCGGAGACTTTTGAATCTCTGTAAATAGTCTTATGAAGAACTGTAGAGCAATCAGTTGATCTATAGGATTGGTGATGTCGTACTGTGTGAAATGCAAGGGTTGCTTCTCCTGCTCGAGCAAGCTTCTCATTTTTTATGCTGATGAGATCCTTTTGCATAAAATTATCGAGTTGAGCGTTGTTTTGGTTTCGAAGATTCGACTTATGTTTTGCTGTTATTTTAGAACCTTTTACATGACACGTCTTGAAAATATTGGAATACAATTATTGATTAACTTAAACTCATGAATAATAATTTGCCAATGAAGCATTATAAATTATGTGGGAATCAGGTTTTAATAAATTATCTACTTGTCAAATGAAACCTAACCTATCAATAATTTTGAAAAACTATACGAATC
>NC_046665.1:26003406-26052832 GCF_010883055.1 Belonocnema kinseyi | reverse complement strand
TTCAGTATTAGGGGTGAGCAAAATGCATCAAATCTAATCCATCTCGAGTACTCACTGCTGAAAGCCCGGATTAAGAAAGCACAAGAGAAAAACTTTCGTGAACAGCTCCTAGATAAGAGGATGCACAGTATCTTCCACATAAATGTGAAGGATCAGTCAATGTCTTGTGAGCTAACGTTTGCTTTCCTTAAATCGCCCGGATTGAAGTCTGGTACAGAGGGTTTCATTTTTGCATGCCAAGACGCTGTCATTTCCACCTTAACATACCGCTTTGACAAGCCCTAATAATTTTTCCTATTTTTTGAAAATTTTCAAATTTTTGAAAAGTATATAAACTTTATAATTTTCATTAGGATAAAAAATTGTGTTTAGATAATTAGCAAGTTTTTTATCCATCTTTAAGAAACTTTGACAAAAATTTATAAAATTTGAATAAAAAAATTTTTGAAGTTTTGAAAATACTCTCAAGTTTTTAATTTTGGTTCGAAATGACTGATTAACGAACTGAACCTTCATTTTGGGGACCTTCAGAAGTGTATGAAATGCAGACTCGTTTGGACAGATCCTTCAAAAGTTAGAGTGGCTACAACATTCAGGTAACCATACATACAGACATACAGACAGACACCAACAAAATTTTATGATTTTCGGATTCTGTGCGTGCCGAAACGTAACCTTATGATTTGCAAAAACTAATTATAAACAAAAGTAAATTCATTGTTTCAACAAATAAATTCAATTTTCATGGAAGAAATGTATAGTAAATGGCTCTTTGTGAAAAACTCTAAAAAAATGTTTTTTTTTCTCAAAAACTATTTGCTAGATTTTCCAAAAAGTATGACATTTTGTGGTTCAGATTTACCGAAACAAAATGTTCATATCCGCGAACTAGAAAGATTATTCACTTTTTATGCATACAGCATGTTATGAGAGCGTCTTCATACCTTCAGCATCTAAGTATAGAAATCATAATTTTTTAGTAAAATCACTGGAGATTTTGTATTCAACTGGTAGGGTTGAAAATCACTTTCAAATAAGTAGAGGAAGCGTACATATAAAAAATATGTCTTTGAATTAATTTTTAAGGAATGTTTTAAGATCTCTTAAACATTGAAATTAGGAAAATGGCATTTCTTGATGAACAAAAACGCAGGGGATGTTCTGCTTGAAATATCAGGGTAGGAATTTCAGCCACAACCACGTCTCACGACTGTGAGATAGATGGTTACAGTCTGTAACAGAATCAATACGACGATCCAGCAAAGGCCTCGTGCACCCTAAGAATACGGAGCGGCCCAAGGACTGCCGCCTTTTGCATTTTTCCTGCAAGTGTTTTAGCATATTGCTGACACGCAGGGATGCTTTTTAGGTCATTACCGAGTGAAAGCTTGGCACCTCCAAGAACGCCGATGATAAGGATGATTAGTTTAACAGAATATTCCGGGTACAGTCGTTGCAACTCCCTTATAAGGTCTCGATACCTCTCTTTCTTTTCATTCTCCTTGGCTATGATGTTTTTGTCAGCTGCTTCCGAAAATTCGATAAGGAACATGGTTCACTTCTCCAAGTCAAGAAGAACCATGTCAGGCTTCGAGTGAGCAACAGAAACAATTGTCAAGAATATAAAGTTTCAGTATATGCGGCACTTCCCATTCTGGACAATTGACTCAATTTCCGTAGAAGCATTTAGAGGAGCGATATTAAGGTAAATGCCGTAAGAGTGACAGATATGGTAATAAAGCACTCTTAGTGCCGCATTGTGCCTTTGAATGTAGGTCGTTCCCGCGTAAGTTGGACAACTAGATAGTATGTGAGCTAAATGCTCGGGGTTTGCACGGCACGCCCTGCAGCTATCATCAGGAATGTCTTGGCTCAAAATGTGGCGACGGTATGTTAAGGCAGAAATGACACCGTCTTGGCATGCCAAAATGAAACCCTGCGTACCAGACTTCAATCCGAAGATTTAAGGAAAGCAAACGTTAGCTCACAACACATTGACTGATCCTTCACATTTCTGTGGAAGATACCGTGCATCCTCTTATCGAGGAGCTGTTCACGAAAGCTTTTCTCTGGGACTTTCTTAATCCGGGCTTTCAGGAGGGAGTACTCGAGATAGATAAGATTTGATGCATTTTGCTCACCCCTAATACTGAAGTTAAGTCCGAGTGTTTCAGCAGCCTCCTCCACTGCTTTGTACAGAAACGCTCCTTTGCCCACTTTTTCGTGATTCCTGACCATTTTAAGAAGAGAGCCTCTTCCATTTGCAACTCTATGTGCTGTACTCAGAATAATCCTGTTGTGAAGACATTCAAGACTCAATATTCCGCGACCACCTTGACGGCATGAGATGTACAGTCGCGGAACGGAAGACTTAAGATGCATGCTTTTGTTCATGTGCATAACCCTTCTTGTCCCGATATCAAGGGATCTGAGATCGTTCTTCGTCCATGAAACTACTCCAGATGAATAGAGTACTACCGTATGGCAAGCATGTTCGTTGCAGATACTTTGTTCTTCGCCGACAGTTCGGAAGACCAAATGTGCCGGATGAGACATTTGTATCTGCTTCGGAGAATATCCTTTATAGATGTCACATCCCGAATGCGGCTCTGTGGCACGCCCAGGTATGTATTAGTCTCTCCAGCGCAAAGGTTTCGTATAGCGGTTCTATAAACGAGCTCAGGATCTTCAGAGATGCCATTAAGTTTTCCTCGCTTCAAATAAACCTTGGCGCATTTGTCTAACCCAGATTCCATTCCAATTTCCTTAGTATATCGTTCGACAATCCCTAGAGCTAGATCTAGTTGCTCTTTATTTTTAGCATAGATTTTAAGATCGTCCGTGTAAAATACACGAGTGACCTTGTACTTCTGATCTGCAGGTTTGCCGCTCAAGTACTCGTCGGAATGGCGAAGTGTTAGAGATAGTGGCAATATTGTAAGGCAAAAGAGGAGTGGGCTCACGGTGTCGCCCTGAAAGATACCTCTCGGAAAGGTGACCTTGTTATTTGTCACACGATTTTTTCCAGATGAGATAGTAAATCTGGTTTTCCAAAGCGGCATCAATCTCTCTATGCACCCAACTATTTGCGGATGAACCTTTAAAATTTCCAAAAGACAGATGATAAGTCTATGGGATGTAGAATCGAAAGCTTTCCGATAATTAATCCAGGCCATCGATAGGTCACGCTGGTAGAATGCTGCATCTTTGCAGACACATCTATCGATGAGCAGGTTCTCCCGACATCCCGCTACGCCTTTCTTTGAGCCTCGTTTTTCATACATTTCTTGCCACACAGGTTCAACTGCCCGAACAATCCTATCATTTAGGATAGCTATGAATATCTTATACAGTGTGTTCAGACAAGTGATTGGCCTGCAATTCTTCGGGGCTGCTAAGTTGCCTATTTTCGGCAGAAGTATTGTGCGCCCTTCCACCAACCACTCTGGAATCGGCTCTTCCGACTTTAAATGTAAAGTGAAAATACGGGCCAAATTCTGATGGGTCGAAGGAAACTTCTTCCACCAGAAGGTTTTGATACAACCTGGTCCTCGGTAGTGGTGGGTGGGCATTCTTTATCAGGTGTTATGAGGGCATCACATAGCTCCTTGAAGCTATTTATATTTTCTGAGTCTTCGTCCAGTCTATGCTGCACTTCGTAGACTTCTCTCCAAAATACTTCGACCTCCTCTGGTTTGGGCGGGTGTTCGACAGTAACTGGAGGGTCTTGGAAGAGTCGAGATGGGTCAGAAAGAAACTTGATTTTCTCTGAACCCCCTCTCTCTCCGCTCTTGACTTCTCTTAGCGTCAGATAGTATCCGTATTCTCTCGACAATATGCTGCCTGATGATCAGCAGCTTTGACTTGTTAAGTGTGTGATAACGGGTCCGGAGTTCGCGCGCGAACTTTCGAACCTTGGCGGTAAAATTCCTGCCAGATATAATGTAGTCGATCACATACTGAATGCGGGATGCGTACTGTCTTGCCCAGCCTATTTTTATGGCAAGTTGATGCATTCGTCTTTTGGTATTATGATCAACCATTGGTTTTGTCTTATGATTCGCACCGGCCAAAGCTCTCGCTGCATTATACACACAATAATTGATAGCCCAGAGGTCGGATTCTCCGGGAAAAAGTCCAGAAAGCTCGTCATCCATTTCAGCCAGATCTTTAGGCTTGAGAGGAACCTTGTTGTTGATTTTTCTCCGGGTCATAAAGCATCGCTCTTCCTCTATTGGATGTCTGCCCGCGGTTGGTCTTAGTGTCGCCTCTCTTTCTCTGTTGCTGGCTTGTTCTAGCTGTGGTAGATTAGGCGTTCCGCTTACATAGCCCCTTTTTCGGAGTAGTTCAGCATGGTTTCGCAGGCGTTGCTGCGAAAAGTGCGATAGCTCCGGGTGTTTCTTGCACCATAGAGCATGCAGCCGTGCCATGTAACCCCGTTCAGGGGCCACACTCGCATCGTAGCACTCTAGCTCTAGAGTGGTCGGCATTGTTGGCCGACCCATTGCCGGGAGCCATGTGCGTTCTGTTGTTTTGAATCGCACTTACTACAACTATGTTTGGTGTTGTTCCCAAGAGAAGCTAGGGAAAAAGGTTCGTCCATTCTTGTAGAGCCCCGCATGCAAGGATAAGGCTGCGTAATCTGAGAGGTCGCACGGTATCCCAGAGTCACCGTTCTAGATACCTCACCCAGGTGCCATTCAGCTTTCGGCATGGTTTTCACACCTCCGCTTGCAGGTTGATTCCTTCGGGACCACCCCTGGACAATTGTCCGTGACTGCCTATTTATTTTTGTAAACATATTCGGCAGAAACCCTTGGTACAGGGACCCTCTATCCGCAACCCGAGGACGCGTTCGGTGGCTTTGTCATAGGCCCTTCGGTTTGATTCTAGAGGAATAAAAAAATATATATCTATGAGCTATGTATATGTTCTTTCTCAACCTATTGATGATCCAACATAACTACATCCTCCAGACGTGGATGGCCTCATACAACCAGAGGCAGAAGTAGAGGTTCAGCAACCAAAAAAGCGATGAAAATGGACATACCATATGAACAAAGATGTTATACGCATTTATTTTTTGGTAGAGAAATATGGGTAAAGTGTAAGGACAGAAGATCATAGACTCTTCTTACTTAAATACCCAAAGCTAACCACAAAAATAAATGAGCAGAATCTGGCAGATCAAAAACCCTCGATATTTGTAAACAGATTCCTTTCGACTGTTCAACAATCTGCTATCAAAATGGAAGTGGAACAGAAGCTTTCTATTGATGATGAACATTATGTACCGGATCCATTAGAACCACATCCGGATATTACTAACGATGATGTGGATAGGGAAATCCCAGAAAAACTACAGCACCTTGAAAGGAATTTTGGTCATGCTTTACTAATGTTTAGATATTTAGAACCAATACTAAGGGATTTTCTGCCCAAAATGAACATCACAAATGATCTGCGTGCACTAATAGCACATCTGGACAGCAAGGTTTTACCTACGTCTTTGAACGTAGCACAAACTGCGTTAGAGGTGCAAACTCTTGTATACTGTGCAGCTGTGGCAACCGTTAGAACGTTGGGCCGGAAAGCTAGGCCTGCAAATGCAGTTTTTGTTCCAGCGAGGGATAGAGATCCACCATGGAAGATCAGATTGGATATGGATGTCAGCAAGGTCAGGTGCAAATTGGGTCGATTAACTCAATATAAAAAAAGAAATAGAACCAGAAAGCTGGTAAACCATGTTACTAAAATCATCCACCCTCGGCGCATCGCGACATTAACACCGCCAATATTGGATGAAATTTTAGACTCTCAACTACAGAGACTTGATGTTCTTACTGCCAGACTGCGTCGGTACAAGAAAAGTAGTGCACGAAGGCAACAAAATCAAAACTTTCAGACAGATGATAGAAGGTTCTATCGTGAACTGAGAACCAATTTATGATTCTATGTAAATTTGTAAATTTACCCAGTTTGAAATTATAACTGGAATATAAATTATAAATTTATCAAGTTACCCAGGAATAAATTTCAAAATTAGAAAATTTAGAATTCGCAAAATTTTTTAAGTAGGCCCTCTGCCAATTTATTTACAAATTGCAAGCTTATCAAGTTGCCTAACAACTATTCCGGATATTGTACAATTTTCCACATTGATTACACAGGCCCACAAAAAAAAGTTGTCTGAACGAGACAAGTGACTAGGCTATCCTTATGGATTTTGAGCCGCTGAATCTAAATATGGTCTCAGAATTTGTTCTACACGTCTCAGTTTTCCCCTAGATGCAGAAAATAGGGGGAAGACTAGGGCTATTCTGGACATTAGTTTGATGATACCAGTATACAGAAAAATAAGCATACTGGTGTCATATTCTTATGTGTTGCGACTCCTTAAGATCGAATTTATACACAAAAATTCCCCAATGTGCTTACCGTTTCCCCTAGATAGGATAAATCTACGGAAATTGAACGTCTTGCGCATGTTATACTGACTTGTGAAGCAACAAATAAGAAAAATGCTATTTCCTCTGCAATTTTGAGCTCTCGTTTACCATTTTTTCCCTAGATGCGAAAAACAGGGCAAAGCCTAGAGATTTTCTGGTCACACAGGGCATAACAAAAATTTGCCTGCACAAAACAAGTGACTAGGCTATCCTTATGGAGATTGAGCCGCTGAATCCAAATTAGGCCTCAGAACTTCTCATACACGTCTCAGTTTTCCCCTAGATGCAGAAAATAGGCAAAAATCTAGAGATATTATGGATGTTATTTTGATAATACCAGTATATGCGAAAATAGACAGATGGATATTATATTCTTAATTGTCGTGACATATAGACTTAATTTGTACATAGAAATTCTATAGTGTGCCTTTCGTTTCCCCTAGCTTGGGTAATTCTAGGAAAATTGAAGGTCTTTCTCATATTACATAGATTTGTACGAGAAAAAATAACAAAAATTCCACATACTTTGCAGGTTTGCGTGCTAAATCTAAATATGAACCCCATATTTTTTGGGTTTGTTCTAATTTGTCTCTAAATGCTGAATGTAGAGAAAAGTCTAGGGAATTTCTGGTCACGCAGGTTCACCAAAAAAAAGTTCTCTGCACGGGGCAAGTGACTGATTTCGCACGGAAAACTGTAAAGGATATTAGGTTTTTGTTATTTTTTCCCGTGCAAATCTATAAAATCTGAGAAAGCCCTTCAATTTTCCTAGAATTACCCAAGCTAGGGGAAACAGAAGGCACACTGAAGAATTTTTGTATACAAATTAAGTTTCTAAAAGTAGTTGCAACTAAGAATATAATATCGATGTGCCTGTTTTCGCGTATACTGGTATTATCAAAATAACGTGCGAGTTGTCCTAAGAGTTTTCCTTATTTTTTTTATCTAGGGGGAATCTGAGACGCGTAAGATAATTCTAAAGCGAGATTTGAATTCAGCGGCTCAAAATCCATAAGGGTAACCTAGTCACTTGTCTCGTGCAGATAAATTTTTTGTATGGCCTGTGTGACCAGAAATCCCTAAACTTTTCCCCATTTTTTGCATCTAGTACTTTTTAAGATGAGGCAATAATACTACGTCCCGATCGTACAACTGGCACATTTTAAGGCCATCGTGTAGCACGAAACTTTTTCGGGAATATTGTAGACCCTGACGCAGTGTAGTCAGCTCTTCAAGATGGAACCTCTTTCAATAGATTGTACCCAACTCTGAAGAAATCGATAAGTTTCCATTCAGTCTTTTGAAAGCCCGTGTTAAAAGCTCCATGCGTGGTGTGCAAGTAATACGAATCGAGATCCAGCAACGTTTTGTTTTTCTACACTTCGTTCAAATCCGATTAGAAATATTTGGCGAATTTTATGTTAATGTTTAAACCGCCCATCGAGATTTGTATAAGTTTCGGCAACACTTCCGTAAACACGCTGTTTTTAACTGCTTTCAGTAAATCATGGGCCAAAGATTTCCAAATGAATGTATATGTTAAATATTTTGTGGCTACTTCCGAGCGGCAAATCACTTTAAGATCATGATTTTTTAAAATAAAAAATCTGTACATGATTTTTAAATGAGCGAAACTTTATTCAACTTACCGCAGTGTAACTTTCGATACAATTTAGTTGTTATGTAGAACATAAGCCTCTTATTGCATATAATGAAACTATTCACATACGAATGAAATCGTTCAAATTCAGAGGCTAAGGAAAAAAATCACAAGTGCGACCATATGCAACGCGACGCTAAAAGAAATAACGATGAGATAAGTGCTGGATAAAGAAAAGTAGCATTCGATCGCTTACAAAAGCGTGTGAATTTCTCCGAGTCTTACTCTTCGTGACAATTCGGCTAAACTCGGAACAGGTCGGGTCGTAATAACCATGATTTTATTCAGACTCTCGTCAAAATCTAATACCAACTCTGTAGTGGTCGCCATCTAATTCAACATCTCCACTGAATCCCTTGTATCTCCATGCCAATTCAGCCTTCGTAGTTTCGTAATTTACAAGATACTGATTAATATTTGCTTTTTTCATTCCACTGACTGCGTTGTTGAACCTATCAACTGCTTAAAAGGTATCTGCTTAATACGTATCTGCTGTGTGGCTAGATAGAGCACAACAATGAAAGGCCGTTTTTGCAGTGCAGGCTCAAGCTTGCGTGGGACAGTGACATGTGCAAGCATACAGTCAGAGTCGAGAGTTAAAAAAAAAGAGAGAGAGAGAGAGAAAGCCGGGATGCAGGGAGCGTGGTGTGCTCGCTGGCGAAATATGAAACAATATTAAGTTAATTTAACATGTAATATTTGTTTTATTAGAATCGTTTTGAAAAAAATTTTATTACGCACGAATGTATACATGTAATTTTTAACGAAACTGAGGTACATTTTTTTAGGTTAGTTGCTGATAATATTTTGAAATAAGATCAAATTCGAGAGCATATGAAAAATACAAGGACATTGCATAAAATTCAAGGAGATTCGAGGACTTTTTAAGTACAGCCAAAATTTAAGGGCATTTTAATAACTTAAAGAACTTCTAGGACCATTGGACGCCATAAAATATTTCAAGAAATTGGCTTCCCTAAAGATTTTCTGAAAAATTTCTGATATATTGAATACAGTGTACTTTAGATTTTATCAAAAATAATAAATTGGTTAAATATCTTAGGCTCAAATGGAGTTAGAGCAAACAGGCATAAATTCTACAAACATTAATTTTTTTAAATGACTAGAAACAGAAACAACATGATTATGCTAAATAAAAAGCATGTCCATTTTAAAATGAATATATTAGGACAAATAAAAATAAGGAATTTTGTGTATAAAAGTTGAGACCATTGACCCATTAATAGTAATGACTCAGTGGCGAATTAGAAAATTTGTTTTTAAAATGATCCAGAGCCTACAATTTTAATCGGATTCCAACTTTTTTTTAAATTAAAACTAATTAAGAGTCTGAAGAGGTCTGTCGAGAGCGATTTTGCTAAAAAGGCTCTATTTGTTTGTGATTCAAGTTGCAAAATGCCAA
Source organism: Belonocnema kinseyi (assembly GCF_010883055.1). Taxonomy (NCBI): domain Eukaryota; kingdom Metazoa; phylum Arthropoda; class Insecta; order Hymenoptera; family Cynipidae; genus Belonocnema; species Belonocnema kinseyi. The sequence goes on along the minus strand of NC_046665.1, from coordinate 26,043,300 downwards.
AGAAACCATAATTTTTCATATTTGAGCTTTGAAATCAAACACTTTAGTATAATTTTTTTTATTGTTATAGACAAATTTCATAAAAAAATTTAATAAATAAGCTTCTCTGTATATATAAAATTTATTTTTTCTGCGCAATCGTTAGTTTTACCTTCAAAAATGAAAATTCCATCGCAAAAATGGACGATCAAAATATTTACCACTGTTATAAACCATACTGATTAATAAATGCATTAAACAGTCACTCTTTGATAGAAAAAATCCTTTTTCTTCGTAATTGTTCATTTTATCCCTAAATTAATATTCTGTTGGAAGAAATCGACGTTTGACAATATGTTTTGATTTTTATTAACAATTTCGATCAACAAATGCATTTAATAGACGCTTTCAAATAGAAAAAATCTCTTTCTTGCGTTCATTAATAAACTAATGAATGCGCAGAAAAAATACATTTTATATATACAGAGGCGCTTATTTATTAAATTTGTTTATGAAATTTGTCTATAACAATAAAAAAATTAGACTTTAGTGTTTGATTTCAACGAAACATTAATTTCACTCGATTTCGCGAGGAAAACCGTGATGAAAAGAACTTCCAGGCTTCAATGTACAGCAATAATCGATTTTGTTCATAAATTTGTTTATAACAATTGAAGATGGAATCGGATGAAAATTGTAGGCTCTGGATCATTTTGTAACTCAATTTTCTAGTTCACCGCACTGTGCTTCGGCTTACGGGTTCGATACCCGCCTCGCACTCTGGAAGAGCCTCGGTGGTCCCTGTGGTGAACACTAGCCTAGCAAGGGAGTTGTTCATCTCCGGAGAGTCGTCGGACCGATACCTCTAGAGAAAAAGGTTTCCTCTAAGTACTTAAAGCTGTTGCTCTTAATGGTTCGGAACCCCCCTTAAACTGTAGGTCCCCCTCCCACCACCAAGTAAGTGTGTAGGGGGTGTGTGAAGGAATAGGGAAGAATGTACAAGAAAAATGTAAACCCTTAGGGGACACATTAGATGCTTCCATTCCAACACTAATAACTCTTTTTAGCTTGGCCCCCAAAAATCGGGTCCCGTGATAAAATAATTATGCATTTAAAATGGTTAAACACAGCAATAAATGGAATTATATAATAAAAGACTGACAATATAAGTCATGTAATAATGAACAATAAATAAAATCCTAAATCATAAATCTTGAGTTTTAGAAAAATACCTGAATTATCAGAAATTAATATATTATGCCTACACGGCTAAAGATTGATTAGATCCACCAGATATGAATATCAGCTTTTACCTCAAACTCGGAGATCTAGAATGATGCCGAGGTAGATGTGCCAGATGATGAGAATGAAGCATTTCACCGGGATGTGTAAGACTCTCTAGGCTACCGGCACGCGAATCGCTGATCACAATGTCCTGCAGGTCCATCTAAACGAAGAAATGAATCAAAATAATTTCATAAAAAAAGTATGCAAAATTAAATCTAAACCGAAAAAGAAAGTGGGAATCTACAGGTTCGATGTCGTCAACATCTATCTTGTTTTCAAAGTTCTCAAGATTTCCGCGGGCGCCTTTTGCCTCTGTTAATCAATTATACCGTTCGCTAATATTGTCTGCAAAAGTGCAATCAATTTTCTACATTTAACATACTTGAATGCAGAAAGTAATTTTTAAAAGATTATCCAGTGTGACAAGCGCCTTCAAACGTACTTAAGTGAAATTTTCCTTCAGGTGCAGTTTTGAAACTATCGTATTCAATAATATTTTCGTAGAATTTCCCTATGCTGTTTATTTTATCGATATTCATTTGATCCAATGCCCAATTTTTATACTTTATATTTTTTCAAATTAACGTTTAATCTAATTTCTATTCTTCGGAATAACTACTTGTCCTTAGTTTTATTATTTTAAACTAAGACTGGGAATAATTCTTATTTTACCGAAATACTATTTGCCCTATTTTTTATATTTCCGAATTATCATTTACATTCATCATTTTGTCATCATTTTTATTCCCTTTGACTGGCACGGATGACCATTCGGCCAAATTTGTGCAGTCTCCGAGTTAACATATTCCCTAATTTACAATTTTCCAAATTACTATTGGACACAATTTACATTAAATCGAATAACATTGTGACAAGTGGAATTTATAGCGAATGGCAAATCAGCATACATGAAGAGGATATGTAAAAAACAACGATTAGCGCTTGTACACACCTGTTTGAGTGAAGATATCATAACACCCTGTAATTTGTGATACATTAGAAACTGTGTCTCAACGCACATAATAAATGAAATTAGCATGTGAAACTAATCAAAATTTGAATGAAATATTTTGTTTAGTGGGAATTAAGTAATATCATGCAGCAAGTCTTATATAATTCATGCACATGCTTCTGTACGAGCTTCGCTGTGTTGATATCATCTAGGAGCAGTTTCTCAAGCTCTCAAGCAAGTCCTATCAAAGTATGAAAACTTGAATCACATTGGTCATATACTACACAGGATTTATTACAGAAACGGTACTCTAATGTCTGCATTGGCCAAGTTAGTTACCTTCCTAAACATGTAACTTTCGAGTACTCACCAGTCACGTGAATTTAAAAACCGCAATGTGAACATATATCGTTTAGAATAATAAGACTAAACTCAAATCTTTGCTCTAAATTCATTTTTGAAAGGATAATCTTCTAAGAATCAAATGTATGCACGTGGAAAATCCTATACATTTTCGGCATTTAGTTCGAATGAGTGTCAGATTTATATTTTTAATTATTATTCGACATACTTCAATAAATAAAAATTTGTAAAAATTCTAAAACAAGTCAAAGGTTGAAGTATTGAAGCTAAAACTATTGAATTTACACATATATTTGAGAATCAAACAGATTTGTTATTGGTTTTGCATAGGACTAAAAGTAAACTATAGAAGTTCTCAAGTCCAGAATCTTCAATAAGAAGATCAAACAATTCTGGCGTTCGGTGCAAGTACTAATCGTTCTAATAAAAACACTTTTTTTATTGTTGTCGGATACAGTACAGCTCAAAAGAATGTACACGCCTACTTTTTGAATTAGAATTTATTATTCAAATGTTAGTGAAAGTTTGCGACGTTTACAAAATTTATTATATTTTAAACTCTGCATCGAAGGAAACCAACTCGGGATAATTCAATTAATTTTATAACAGAATATTGTATTGAAGATTTGAATCAATTCTTTCATTTGGAGATGATTGGATGCCACAAGTAAACGTCCCCATACTTTTTAGTCATACTATATCTTAAAATGTAGCCATTTATGTTCAAACTAAATATAATTAAGATATTATAGTGATCGCGTAAGTCAATTTTTTCCTTCCTCATCAAACAGACAAGAAGTACTTTCAGCGGTTATTACCCGGCAACAACAAGAAATAAATACATTAAAGATAGGAAAACCTGACATGCCTTAAAGTAAATTAAGATCATGAGTATGTTGGAAATTTCATATTGATATATGGATAACGATTCAAACTGGAAGATTTTGTGATAAAAATTCTTGTTAGGCTTTGGCTAAACGAAAACACTCTGCACAATTTTGACATATAGGATCTCTAGAATTTCCCGGAATGAAAATAAAATATTAGAATGAAAAAGACAATAATTCTCCCTCTTTACGAGATTCGGCCAAGCAATTTCATTAAATTCTCTTGAACTCAACTAAATCAATTTGAATGTTGTCAAATTCCCCTAAAAATCTCTTACAATAATTTGAATTTTCTCATGTTTAATTAAATTCCCTTAAATGCACTTTAATTCCTGTAGAATTACTGTAATTCCCTACAATTAAATTTAGTTTCGTTGACTCTAATTCAATTCATTTTAGATCTTTTAAGCCCGCATAAATTCGTGGAAACTTGATTCTCTGAAACTCAATTAAATTCCATTGACTTCCTTTATATTAACTACTATTTTTGAAAGCTTACTCAAATGCCCTTGGATTCTCTTAAATTCACTTTAATCCATTTGAACTCATCTAGATTCTCTCAGAATCCATTAAATGTACATATAATGTAAATGTAAATCCATTAATGTATTCATTTAAAATGAGCGAATTCCCTTTAAAGATGTACAAAATCTCATAATCCTGAAGCATGAATAAATTCGGAAATAACGTATGAACGGATACGTGGGTCATATTTTGTTGATCTCATTGACATCAAATTGAAAATCTGACAGAACTTATAGGATAGACCTAAAACCAAAAATTGTTATTCTTCTCATCCTAATCTATAATCTATTTTTGTAAAATTTTTCTTAAAATTTTCTCTAAAATATTGAAAACAGCTAATAGGAATAGGTATATTGTAAAGTGTTTCTATTGATCTAAACACGCTTCGTGTTAGATTTTCATTCGGTGATTTTGAAGTAGATCTGACAGTCTCGAAGGAATTAAAAATATAAATAAAACCAAAACTAAAATAGAAAGAGTAAAGTAGTTAATATTTTAAACCCATATGCTAATTGGACCAAGCTGACACCTTGCGATAACGGATTGAGGAACGAGGTGCGTAGGTGTTCTGGTGTTGGTAGTACGAGGGTGGTAGGTGATGATGGTGATGATGCTGATGATAATGAACGTGATGATTATGATAGTATTGATCATTATCGGTAACGTAGTATTGGTGGTGATGGCTGTGGTAGTAGCTCGCCCGGTAGGACTGTGCCAGCAATGGCTCTAGCTCTGGTGCGCGTTCCTCGGTGTTAACTACGAGTACAACCCCAGACCCACCCCCTCCCTGGCTACTCTCGCCGCTGCTCCCTACTTTATCATACTGATGGGACATCTTCCAGTTCACCTTTTTATTTCTGAAACAGAAGTATCAGATTTAATATTTTTTGTCCAAGTACCTTCAAACTGGGTTATTTTCTTTTACAAGAAGTTAGCTATTCTTTTCTATTTAACTCGTTAAATTAAAATTCAGGATTATTAATAATTAATTTCCGAGTAAAAAGTTATCTTTTCGCTTTTACTGGATTAAGTTTTACAGATGTTTGAGAATTATATAAAAAATAAATTCGTTCTTACAACATTTTTTAAGACGTTAATTACAGATTAAAAAAAATAGTTCTAAACTTTAACGAAATAAAGCAAATACACTCGAACTTCAAAGATCAGAAAAGTTCGGAAATCCGAAACCCCAAAGATACGACCGTGAAAGAGGTTCCCCATCCTGTGACGTATAGATTTTTGCGGTGATGCTTGAGAACGCACACAGAACAACTATGGAGCGCTCGTATCTTTGGAGCTTTCATCTTTGGAGTTAGGGTGTAAACCTAAACTAAAATCTGAGAAAAATTTCACGATTTTCCCTGAGTTTGAAAAAATTGGTTCAAAAATTTTTAAACTTAAGCTTCTAACTTCTAAACGTAGAGCTCTAGAATCTTAAGAGTTCATAATATTAGCTAAGAAAGTTCCCTACCGATAGAAATCATATTCTCTGAGATTTCTATCGGTAGGATTATACAACTATTGGGCTGCCAATTTGAAATAAGACAACTTTCAGTAATTAAAATTTCAAACTATACCATTTTGAATGTTCCAAAACATTTTAAGGTTTTTAAATAGAAAATGGACAATTAAAAATTAAGGCAGCTAAGAATGGATTTTTTTAATCAAAAAAGCCTAATTTAAGCTGAACCATTTAAAATTTAAGGTATTTAAGATTATTTCAATAACATTTAAGGTGATTGAATCGGATAATTGCAGCTTTTTCCCTTCATGGAAACAGTTTTTTAAAAAATTCATTTCAATAATGCTAATTAAATTTTAAACGTGGATTGCAACTTTTCAATATCTTATTTAGTTTAACAGAGTATTTATTAGAAACACTTACTAGTAAACCACTTTCTATTTATTAAATATTTTTCAAACATTTAAAACATGGTATGTCTTGTGCCCTGCCTAATAATAATTGTTGCTTTTTTCTCGTTTTTAATTTTTATGTTGTACTTATGTTTATATTTTTGTACCAAAGGTTGTCTTTAACTATTGGGTTAATAAATAACTAGGGGGAAGGGGGTAATCCACAAAAATTCGGTGAGCGTGACCCAAATATTTTAGGTAAGCTTGGACACTTCATTCAAAAAAAATTTAATTCCAATACAATAAAATAAAAATCAATCAAAAATCGTAAATTTATTATTTAGGTAGGTATATAATTTCTGGAGAAAAAAAACTTTTTTTTCAAAGAATGTTAATACTTCAAGTTCTAATAAACAGTTATTGCAAGTAAACATACTCAATGGAGTTTTTAACAACTGGCTTATATTAAGATATTTAAATCTTTAACATGATTTATAATTTAAAATTAATGGAACAAAATAAAATGATGAAAATACATTAAATTCATTTAAATGAAGACGCATTCTATGAAATGAAGTATACCAATGATATGAAATGTCGAACCTGATGCTATGTTGACGTCTGTTTTCGGCGGCGGCAAGAATTCCAAGAGCGCCATCTTCTTCTGACCTGGAGCCTCGTTTTTGGTCAGGACTCGTTGGAGGCTCCAGACTGTTTGTCCGACTTCCGGTTCCATGATGGTTATTCCCTGTATGGTTCACTCCAGCCATGTCCAACAGGCAGTTGAATATGGTCGAACGCTGTTCGAATTTTTTAAAGCCGTGTAAAATTTACCATATATTTCATGTATTTTAAAAGCACGTGGCAGCAAGAGACCAATATGTATGTACAGGCACATACAGGCTTTTTTCTAATTCTCGAAACAACTTTTTCCCCATTCCCTCTAGATTCTTTATAATATTTTAAAACAGCGACGATTCTACTGTCTTGAAAAATTTTGGAATCCAGGAAGACCTAGGTAAAAAGTATATAACATATTTGTGATAAGTTTTAGAAAAATGCTTGAAACCATGCCAGAAAAATGTGTCATAGTGATATAATATGGTGCAAGGTGTTATTCAAAGAAATATATTGAAAAAGTCACATGCACGAGTTGGCGAGTCCTTTAGATTCTTTTATTTTGTATGCTAAATATATGTGCAATTTGTACGTACTTCAAATGCAGTATTATTTTGTTACACTGCTATACAGCAGGGATATTATTTAATGAAAAATAGAAATGTCACCATAACGTAAATTAATTTTGGTGCTTTACTTGGAATTCCCAAGAAATATCCTACTGAACCTTTCGCCTTCCCCAACTATAAAAATTGCACAATAGAATATTTCAAAACATTTTATAAATGGATTGCCTGTACGTACCGAAAAATGCAGTTATTTATTCGTAAATTTTGGTACACATAGTCACGGTCATTTATGAAATTCAGAAATCTATTCTGAAAATGCTTAATAAAATTCTAAAGCAAAATTAAACTGTGTACCATTCCCAATGATTCCAAAATACTCTAGAATATTTCACAAGATTCTATATTCTTTAAGAATATTGAAAAAGATTCTATTCGAAAAGATTCTAGGTAGCCCTCGAATATTGTAGAATATTTTGAAATATTATAGAAGATTCAAGTTCTAGAGAATTCTAGAATCTGCAAAGAAATTCTAGTGAATTCTGGAACATCCTTATAACGTTTAATTAAGTTTGAAACTGCTTTCGAAAGGTTTAGAATGTCCCTGAATATTCTGCAAAATTCTACATTCTTCAAGTTCATTATAAAGTACTATAGTCATGAACCATACCAGATTATACAAGATTTGTTTGAATTAATAAGGTTTAGAGAACAATAGATTTTTCGAAATAAATAAAGTTTGGAGGTATAACAGTAATTGTCAAATTCTACAACCACAAATAATCATCTTGTTCTTCCAAGCAAATTCTTTTTGCCTGAATATACAATTTTCTAAAAGTTGAGGAATATTTTTGACTTTTCTCAAATTTTCCGAAATGCTGTGGAATTTTCTAGAATCTGTTATTGAATATACGTGACGTGCGCCGAAGAAAGGGGGCTTACTCTAAAAAAATCGAAATCAAGCTTTTGACACATTTCGATAGTTTTTGAGCTGCTCTTTTTAATTAAACCATCGGAACAACTATCCGAGGATTATTATTGCTAATGATTGAGTTATTAGGTACCCGAGTAATAGGGCTTTGGCTCGAGAGCTAGAGATTCCGTAAAACATCTCCCACCACTCACCATATCATCTACGCGTCCCATCTATACACCGCCCGTGAGCCGCGTCTACGACCTATCTCCTTCCGTGAGAATGTAGTCGTAAGTGGAGTTTCTTCAGCGCACGTCACACACACACAAACATTCGATAGGGTTCGATTCCCGGTGTCGAAACTTCTGGACGAAGAAGTTTACTTCTACACACGAAGATCTAGCCCGCATATTCACCTCATATTTAAAGTCGGAAACGCCCATTCCGCAGTGGCTGGTGTTAGGATGCACTATACTCCTACCGAAGAATGGTAACTCGTACAAACCAGAGAATTACAGGGCAATAACTTGTTTAAACACACTGTATAAGATTTTAACAGCCGTCTTAAACAACAGGATTGTTCGAAGAATTGAGCACGTGTGGAGAGAGATGTACGAACAACGTAACTCGAAAAAAGGTGTAGCATCATCCCTAGAGAACCTGCTAATTGACAGGTGCATCTGCAAAGACGCAGCAGATTAGTATTGACTTTGGATTGGACAAATGTTTAAATTATATATCTTGACACTGCAGAGACCTATACGCACCTAGGCGTGCCTCAAAGCCGAATTCAGGACGCAACAGCAGTAAAGGCAAAGTATCGCGATACCAAAGGTATCGCCAAACGTAATATCATGTACAGTTTACACCGTTGCAAATGGTACAAATGCTCTCCTAAAAATGGTCAGAAACCACGGCATGATTGGCAAACCAGCGTTCCTTTATAAAGTCGCAGAACAGGCGGCCTACCTTGGTCTGAATTTTAACATCAGAAGTGAGGAAAGTGTATTACTCCATCTAGATGCTTCTTTTATAAAAGCCGAAGTGAAGTAAGCAGAAGTTGAAAAATACCGCCAAGAGTTACTTAAAAAGAAATAGCACGGAAACTTTTATAGAAATGTAGAAGAATAGCCCGTGCTAAAAGAGCAAACTTTGTTTTTCTCAAATCACCAGGGCATAATTCAGGTACAGAAGGTTTCATTTTCGCGTGCGAGGACGGTTTAATTTCTACACTATCTGGGTGTCCTTTCCACGCGGGAACTACTTATATCTACAGACATAATGCGGCCCTTAGTGCTTTATTGCCATTTTCATCGCTCTGGCAGTGTTGCTCGCGACCCTGCCATGCTGAACGCTGCGAGGTAGGTTATCATTTTTCCAAAACAAGAAGTGCAAAATTTTCTGGAACTACAACTTCCGCTCAATTGTCTCCGTTACACAATCGAAGCCTGACATTGTTCTTCTTGACTTCGAGAAGCGAACCATGTTCGTTATCGAATTTTCGGCACCAGCCGACAAGAACATCATAGCTAAGGAGAATGAAAAGAAAAGGAGGTATAGAGACCTTATAAGGGAATTGCGACGACTTTACCCAAAATATTCAGTTAAAGTAATTGTCCTTGTGACTGGTACTCTCTGAGGTGCGAAGCTATTACTGGCTCGTAACCTTCAATGTATACCAGCGTACTAAAGATATCCCAAGGCACTTACGAGATGGATGCAGAAAGCTGTCATCCTTGGATCGCTTCGTGTCCTGAAGACACACAAGGGTTTCGCCGGTCTGACGTTGTGATTTCATTGTGCCCTGTGACCACCCATCTCAAGGTCGTGAGAAGTGCTCATAAGTGTGATTTAACACTGGTCATTAAATATCTTCGCTCACTAAACTTTAAAAAAATTACAGTGCCATCTTTTTAAACAAGACAACTCGTGTTTGTGTTTATTGAATAGCAATGATTGAATGACGAATGCGACAGTGATTCAAAATATATAAACTATCATTGAGATCTTAACTAGATAATAATCATCACTTTAAACATTGCCTTTTCGTCTATCTTTCTAAAGCTTGTATATGTTTGTCGAATTATATTTTACCAAACATGTAATTCAAGGATATATATATATGTGTACATGACAAGTGTTACGATGAAAAAAGTTTAGGAACAGTGATTATATGAAATACTTAATACCTACATCAGCAAATGCGATCTTTAGTAAGTAATCATGCATTAAAGAACATATCTCTGATCTGAAATCTATATGATTTCCAGGTAATAAAATGAGTTTTTATTTAATATGTAATATGATTTAATTTTGTACAATAATCACCCAGAAATCAGGGATGTGTTCATTAAAAGTTAAGTCAATATATATCGGACAAAATATAACAAATTGGTTGAGACGCAGCAAAAATTAGTGTCGGACTCAAGCTGTTAGTATACAATATGGAACAATTAGTTACGCAATATTGATCAGCTTTAAGGATAAAGGCACTTTCTGCTCCTATAATATATATAAAATCATTATACCAGAAAAACCATTGCGATTAAACAGCATATGTATTCTTTTAATCTAACTAAATTTTTTGAAGAACTTAAAATTTTTTATTGGTTTATTAATATTAATAAACAGTAGAATATTATTAGCTCATCCCCGCAAGTCATCTACTTAGGACCTGCCCATCTATTCTTTACAATCTAAGGCTGACCTGATAAATTTTTAAAATTTGTAAAATCTAGAAGAATAGAATTGAAAATATGATAAAATAACAACTTTCTTAGCAGAACCTAAACATTTAATTGAGACATAAAACATAAAAAGCTTTATTATTTCACCAAGTTATGACCAAAATATGTACACATGTTTTTTGTAGAAAAACAAAACATTGATTAGCTTTTATCTCTTTTCTTTTTCTGTTTTTTACTTCCCTTACAACTTTTTCTATAAAAGGTGTGTACTATGGCATATTAGGAGTGTATATCAATACAAATATTTTAATAAATTGAAACAGTGAAGTTTGTAAAAGTCCGCAATAAATATAATCTTATTTACAAGTCAGAATCGAATTTCTGGAGATCTTCGTCATATTCTTCATTCCTTAACTAATCCCTGTACTGTGCTTTATATTAAAAGATAGGTAATTTTTCTAAAGCTTGTCTTAGGGTTCGAGTTTAACTGTTCACGTGTGGCATGAATGGTTAAAAATGTCATTCTTAAATAAGTGAGTTACATCTTTTTAAGTGAACAGCTGCAGACTGCAGCTCATCGTTTCGTGGTTAATTACACAGGCCAGAATGGTTTTGAAGACACCAAATTTTTTGGGATTTTTTCTTTAGTTGTATCATATAGTACTGCTCTTTCTCTTTAATTTGAGAGACGCAGAGTTCAACTACCGTTTTTCTTCACCCAGTTACGCCAATTTGAAATTATGTGATATGTCCAATTATGTCTTGAGAATTTGCTTTAATACTTTGAGGCAGCCATTTTCCATTGGGTGTTTTCTCTTGAAAATTTGAACTTGGGGGTGTTCGGGGTTGTTTGAATCCAAAAAATGTTGTGTATTCTGCACATAACCTCGAAAGTAACAAAATACGCCATTTTTAGGGTACATAACCTCAAGTACCTTAAAATACTGACGTGATAGGCCAATTTTGACGCGGATCCAGATTCTACGTCAAAAATTACTTCGGAAATAACCCTCCACTTTCCAACGATAAAACCATGTTGGCCTGTGGTATTTAAAGCAAATGCTCAAGACATAATGGGACATATCTGGTAATTTCAAATTAGCGTAATTTGGTAAAGAAAAATTGTAATTGAACTCTGCGACACTCAAACTAAAGAGAAAGAGCAATACTATATGATAAAACAGAAAAAATCCCCCAAAATTTTGTGTATTCTGTACATAACCTCAAAAGTAGCCAACACGCCATTTTTTGGGTACATAACCTCAAATATCTTAAAATCCTGACGTGATGGGCCAATTCTGACCCCGGATTCGGATTATACGTAAAAAATTACTTCGGAAATGACCTTCAACTTTCCAGCAACTGACATGACCCCATTATTTGCAGGCCTGTGTTATCAAAGCTTCAGTTATTACACATTTCTTCCAAAAAGCTCTCCGTGTGCTAGTCATTGCACGGAGAGCGGATTGGTAGAGCCGATAACCCAACACGTACAATTTTCGCATCAATCTCACAGTGAACAGCGCCATTTCTGTTAAGTAGAACGGCTCAACTGATTTGGAACAGTCATTACCCCAAACAGATCGAACCGTTTAAGCAACAGTATAGTCGAGCTATTTTGCACCCGCGGCGCTTGCCACACAGTTCCGCGCTTGCGCAGTTAGGGAAATATAACACCCACATTTCGGAGCCACTGATCTTTGTAAGTTTGGGGTAACCAGTGTACCAAGTCTAAAGCGGATGCCACACCAAACCGAAGTGCAGCGACTCTCTCACAGCTATCGCGACGGTTTTACCTAACTCCTCTCCGTATGAGTTCGATATAATTATTCGCCTCGAAATTCAGTGATGGAACTCTACGAATTTCCTGGCAAGTTTTTGATCTCACAATGATTCCATGAGTGCAGATTGAGGTTTTAAACAGACACTTTGGAAAATTAGTTGTACCCCCCCCCCCCAAGTTTTTCTTGCTGTTTTTTTTTTTAAGTAAGATCGAGAGCGGAAAAGTGTTGAAATGGCGTGAAGTGGAGATGAAGCTAACTGACTCTGTTTGTTTCTGTAGAAGGACAGCTGGGCGATCGATTGTTCGATTCATGATCCAATGGATTCCATCGTTCTGTCAAAATGCACTGTCGGTAAAATCCGCATCGGTAAAATCAAAATCGGTAAAATCCGCAAGGTGCTGCCACCTATCTTGGCGAAAATCTTTAATTTTAATGACAAATACATTTGCGATTTTCAATCTCTTTCTGTTTATTGACATGTCCCAATTATTGAAAAAGAGAGTATTATTCAAATAATTTTTTCTTGGAATAATTAACGTGGTCACTGAAAAGGAAAAATATGTTGTAAGGCGTGGCAACGCCAATCGATGGGCAAAGGTGACTTTGCTTATATCATCGCTATTATTAAACAATTTTAATGCTACTTTCATAAAATAAATATACTTTATTATAGAGATAGTATTACTAACTAAAATCTTAAAAATTGACGATGTAAAAGAAAAATTATGCAGAAAACTGCTTTAACCATGAAAGAATGGAAGATTCGCTGACAGTAATATAAAGTTTTAAACATTAATAGCAATACTTTCAGTATGAAAATTTGATATTTTCACAGATCAAACAATATCACATAATGTAATTATAATAATTAAACGTATAAAGAACAAAATATATCAAATGTCCTAAACAATTGTGGCTACATGGAAGAAACTATTGAATATTATTATTCTCTATCCGGTCCGTAGAGCAGGTTTATTGTTTTGGTGCGGTATAAACATTGCGTAAAGTCTGTTTCTAGTAAAATGTCAACGAATTAGAAATTCTATCACATCTATCTCTATTTTGATTCAAAACAACTTATTATTCTTGCTGGATACGCTTGAAGGTGATTTTTTCAGCACATAAAATATCACAGAAGCAAACCATCATATTTTCCCATCTTCGGATGTTTTGATTTTTCTAAAAATATGCTGTCAGTTTAATCCTTCGGTGGGAGCAAAGTCGACGAAATATCGCTTGTTAGAAGCAATAAAAGTGATTAAATCATTGTTTTATTTATGTGATGACACTATGAACTCGCGGTTGTTAAATATTTCCTAAACCTATTTATTTTGATAATTCAAAGGTTGATTATAATTTTTAAACCTTCCTTAAAGTTATTTATTTAATTATTTACAAATTCTGCCTTGGAGTGAATTATAATAATTGTATAACTCATTATTGAACCATATAAAATGATTACAGAATTGTCGATGTGTATAATATTTGTTGTGTTGTAACGAACAAGGACGTTACAATGCTATAATATAACAAATATTATATATATTAAGATTTACAAATAGTTTAGTGAGTTATTTTAAGGAGAATCTCAAATTTATTATCAACTCTTGAAGTATTAAAAGGAACAGTTTTAGTAAATAACGAGTTCACAGCGGAATAACTTTATTACCTACACACTTTTCCTCAGCCGAGATCATGTTTATTTTTCCAAGAAAAAATTAATTATTTACTTGAATGACAATATTATTATGCTATCCGACAATCATTCTAACTTGTAAATAAATAAACAAACAAAAAAGATTGAAAATCTCAACCTGATTTTTTAAATTAAATTTAAAATGCAAGCCAAGAGAGGTGGCAGCAGCATACAAATGCGTCTTTTAAAAAAAATGCATTATGGCAGTAAGTTCGAGCCATCGAGCGCCCAGCTGTCACCGTACAGAGTGAGTCGGCTACTTTCCCACTTTACGTCCTTGCAGCACTTTCCACTCTCACTTTATGGCACATATATGATTTTCTTAAAAAAAAAAAAATTACCGGATGCCCTGCCACAGCGAAACCCCTTTCAGGGTGCAACAAATTATTCGAAGTGCCTTTTTGAAACCTTCATCTTTATTTATCGAATCTTAGGGGGAAAATTTGAGTGTTCCACAAATTTCGCCATTTTTTAACACCGTTCCAAAAGACTTAAAAGCTTATTTTCTGACGTTTGTTCTTTTATCGTAAAAACAAGCAAGCATGATTTGTTTCCGGTGCGCAGGGTGAGCATTCACCTGTATCACTTTATCGATAACTACCCTGCCTAAAATTCCGGATATGATCTGATAGATCCGGATAAGATTCGGATTCTTATCAGTTTTTATCCGGAAACTTACACGGTATTTGTGTCTTTCTTTTTATTTGGCAATTGACCGGTGCATAATATTAAGTCGATCTGTTTTTGTATTCGTATCTATACGGAATTTTGTCGTCCCTAAATTTCCCTATCCGGCTTTTGGTCGCATTCTATCCAGGTGCTTATACGGTGTTATAAATTTGGATTACCTGGTTTTTTATCCGGCGCTATGAGGAATATTTCCGCTGCCCATATTTCACTATGCGGCATTTTATCGGGCTCTATCCGGATTTTTCAACGAAAAAAAAATTTATTTCTTGACTTATCGTTATATAATCTTTATTTCTTATAATTATTTACTATTTTTAATTTAATTTTGAAATATGAATTTTCTATCACGATGTCGATTGGAGGGCCCTTTTGACGTCAAAGTCGCATAATATGGCGATTTGTAAATATGTAGGATTTTAAAATGTGTTAATAATTATACTTAATGCTTTCCTTCAACGTACTACTGACTCTTAATTCAAATATTATAACAGGATAACTTTTTTTGTCCCATAAACCTCAACAAACAAAGCTATCAAATCAAATTAGTCAGAATTGGCAGCAGACCGTGGCCAAACCTCTTTATCATGAGTTTCAGTAGTTTTCATGGTGTTCATCAAAGCCAGATCGTCACATGATAGATAATTATGAAAACCTCTGAGTCACGTGACACCCACGTGACATCAATTTGAATAAGTGTTTTACCGCCTTCAATTCTTAATAATTTTTTTCCATTAAACGATTCAACAGAAAAAAATATATAACGCACCTTCGGTTCGGATTAAACATATTTATTAAAAAAGTATTTTATCTAACATCGTGAAACAACCCTATTCAATTTCCTTTTTCGATATCCGCCGGAAAGCCGGATAGAGCAAAGAAACAAAATCACTTTCGGACTTGAACGAAAAGATTCTTCGAATGAAAGTTCTGAGAACGTTCCAGATAGGGCCGCAGAAGATTTCGTCGGCCAAGTAATTCAATTTCCTATTTCCGATCTTAACTTCAAAGTCGGATATGAGCAAATAGAAAACTGTCTTTAAAATTGAATGAAATAGTATTCTAATTTAAGTTCAGACATAGTTCCAGATAAGGCCGTATAAGATTTCCTCGGGCAAATAATTCGATTTTCTGTTTTCGATGGTCTCTTCAGAGCCGAAGAGAAAACCATTTTAGAACTTAGATAAAAAGAGTCTTCTGACTTAAGTTCCGACAAAGTTCCGAATAGGACTGCATTAGATTCCGTAAACCATATAATTCAATTTTCTTTTTGCCGATATCCGCTTTAAAGCCAAATAGAGCCAGACAAAAAATCTTTTTTGGGCTTGAACGTCAACAGACCTCTAATCTAAATTCCGACAATATTCCACATAGGGCCGCAAAAGATTCCGTCGGCCAAACAATTCAATTTTCTATTTCCGATGTTCGCTTCAAATCCAGATAGAAGCAGATGTAAAACCGTTTTTAGACTTGAAAGAAAAGAGTATTCTAATGTAAGTTCTGAAAAAAATTTATATAGGGCCGCATAAGATTCCATCGCTCAAACAATTCGTTTTTCTGTTTCCGATGTTTGCTTCAAAGCTGGATAGATTCGGATAGAAAACCGGTTTCTGAATTGTATGAAAATATTGTACTAACTGAAGTTCCGACAAAGTTTCAGATAGGGTCGCATAAGATTGCGTCGCCCAAATAACTCAATTTTTTTCCAATATTCGCTTTAAATCAGGACAGAGTTAGACAAAAAATCGTTTTCGGACTTTAACGCATATAAACACTCTTTTAATGTAATTTCTGACAAAGTTCCTCATAGGGCCGAATAATATTTCGTCGGAAAAATAATTCAATTTTACATTTTCGGTGTTCGCTTCAAAGTCGGAGAGAAGCAGATAGAAAACCGTTTTTAGACTTGAATGAAAATAGTCTTATAATGTAAGTTCTGACATAGTTCCAATTAGGGCCGCATAAGATTCCGGCATGCAAATAATTTCATTTTCTGTTTTCGATATTCGCTTTCAAGCCGGATAGCTCTGAAGAGAAAACGGGGTTTGGACTTGGATGAAAAGATTGTTCTAACTTAAATTCCAACAAAGTTTGGGATAGGGCCGCATAAGATTCCGTCGGTCAAATAATTCAATTTTCTTTTTCTAATAATCGATTTTAATCAGCACAAAGCCAGATAAAAAATTGTTTTCGGACTTCAACGTAAACAGTATTTTGACGTAAAATTTGACAAAGTTCCCGATAGGACAGCATTAGATCCCGTAGGCCAAATAATTCAGTTTTCTATTTTAAATTTTCGCTTCAAAGCCGGATAGAACCAGATAGAAAACTGTTTTTGGACAAATGAAAACTGTCTTCTAATTTAAGTTCGAACATAGTCCAAGATATGATTGCATAAGATTTCATTGGGTAAATAATTTAATGTTCTATTTCTTATGTTCGCTTCAAAGCCGAATAGATCCAGAAAGAAAACGGCTTTTGGACTTACATGAAAAGAGTCTTCTAATTAATTTTCTGATATTTTCCATATCTCTCCCGAAAAGAGTTGCTAGTTCCCGCTTAAGATTTTATAAACCGAAATAGATCCAGATAGGGACGGACGAAAATCCGAAGTGGGCTACCCGCACTTTTATCCGGTTTTGTGTCTAACTCTATCGGATCCTATCCGTCATCTTAAGCAGGCTAGTCTAAGATCATCATCTAAACACCTCGGGACAGATATGTTTATCCACAGATTTGTTGGAGTATCTTTCACTTTACGTTGCATGTAATGAAGAACCACATGAGAGCATATACCCGCATTCTCGTGCGGAAGTCACTAAGTTTCTTTCCGGTTCCACGCTTGTATTTCTCATTAGCTCGATCTCTAGCCCAGCTCAAGAGCTAGTCGCAAAGTTCCTAAAATTGACGGCAGATGGTATTGGATTAATCTGTTTATTATACGCGAAGGAACGTTTAGTCTATTTATAAGTATAAATTTACACATTCTCAAAATGCCTAAAAAAAGTAGGCGAGCAGTCCGGAGACATCAAGTAAGGAACAGTATTCCATATTTACATATGGAATTCAATAGAAAGTAAATTAATTATAAAGAACATGTAGTTTGTTAGACGTAACGCAAGCGTAATTAGAACCTCTAAACCAAAAAATGTAAGTACATTAAATTTGTGTATACGTATAAAATTAATTATATAATTAAGAGTCCTCAATTATTGATATTGAGAAGTTGTAGGCTCCGACAGCTACGATCATAGTTCCTGAAAGCAACCAATCCCGACGCTACCGGAACGTGTACGTCGTCTTCTCTTGCTCCTTCTCTCCTAAAAGGTAAGCACACATGTGAAATTTAAGCAAGATACGTTGTACAAAACTGTTCCTTAGAATCCGGTCTATAGCCTCGAATGACCTTACGCGGCACTCGGCACAGTCGGCAATTAAGATTTCACCTCTGGATTATTTTTTAAAGCTACCAACCTTCGTACAATGTTAGAAGGAACAGTGTTGACGGACGAGATGAAGTGGTCACAGAAGAACAGGCTTTTGCAACTGGCTCGCGATGGATCAAAGGGGGTCTGGAGGAACGGGTGGTATGTTCACTAGAGGATCTTGCAATTATTTTTGGTGCTGACAACCATGTACTGAATCGCAATGAAGAATCATTCCGTTGCTGGGTACAGGACACGCTTTCTCATCCAAATGTTGGATGCTTCACTATCCACTTCATGTTGATCTAACGTTTTGGGGTGCTCGCCGTGAATAGCTTTCTGTCTTCATGCCATGCCAGATTCCTCTATGGTTTTTGCCCCGAAATTCAAACCCTCTTCTTAAGACAAATTCAGGGGCGTGTAGTGAAGATCCGATTTTCAGATGGTATTTTAAAGTGAAACATCTTGCTTCCTGTTAAAATAGTTTCACAACTGTATGACTTGTGACTTACAGAGTTTTTTTACGCCTACAATGCATCTACCCCCTGTATGTCGTGGTTGAACTACGCTTTCAATCGCTGAGTTACTATGGTATATTCGATGCATCGTCATTTCTACGCAGACAGTTCTGTTTAACCTTTCAAGGTCGGTGTTAGACCATTTGATGAGCCCGAAGGAGTACGTGTTGCTAGGGACCGCATAGGTGCTGATTGACCTGATTTTTTTTGCTGAGTTAAGAGAACTCTTCAGAATCAATCTGAGTATCGCAGTAAAGGCAGTCGTTAGGCTTTTCCTAACTATCGTATGCTAAATACAATAAGATTCAAGAATGCCCAGATATTTACATGATTCACCCTCAGCCATTGCCTGGATATCATTTTCAAACTAGTGCTCTAGCTTTGCGGCCCCTAATTACCCTATGGTTAAATACACTGTTCTGTATTTATCTAGTCCGAACTCTTTGTGGATATCATTGAAAAATTGCTTTGTGACATCGATCACTTGCTGCAGTTTCTAGTCTGAACTAGCGTATAACTTCTTCTCATCCATGTACAGAAGATGGGTCACCTAATGATGATGTTGTAGGCACAAAACAAAAAGCATGGTGTAGTGTTGCTTTCGTCACTTAATGCTGTCATACTTAAACAGCGGCCGCGTGCGTTAGATGTGACAATAGTCACCTCTGGATGCTTTCTTAGAGCTACCATCTGCCACTCCACAGATTTTAAGTCGCTTGTTTCCTGATGGTCGAATTTGAATGTAGACATTCGTTGTGTCAGGACCTACTATCTGTCAACTAAATATTGGTACCTCGATAAATTGTAGACTCTTATTTAAACTATCCATAACTATTTACAATTTCAAAAAAGAATGCACTTTTTTTTTTCATGCAAATTGCGATATTTAAAGACAGTCTTTTGTATTGGAGAACAAGTGGTTTCGGACATTGCTAACTGCGGCCTTCAGCACATATCTAGGGAATTCAAACGTAAACAATCAGGGTCGCATGAACGCTGCACGTTGGACTGCCACACATGTCGTAATCTGATGCAACTAACGCGCAAAGATTGCGGGCCTTTTAGTTGTTTGTCACTCTTCAGTAAGTGAGCCTCCCTTGATCCAATTATCACCTCATTCTGAGGCCAGCAGTTCTTAGAAGAGCGTAACATCAGGGTACTTATCTTCAGGTTTCAATGTATCTTAATAAGAACTGCGGATATTGTGCTTGTATATTTATATTAGAAAACAATTTTTTTAAATATTTTACACATTTTCCAACGGCAACTGGTTGATAAATATTAAAAGTGCCTTTATGAATTTTTCAGATATTTTATATTATTTTTTCCATAACAAAATATGCTCCAAAGATCGCTAAAATCTGAATAATTTCCTTATTTTTTAAAAATTTGTAGGTCTGCAGCCATATATTTTTTGGGGATATTGGTATGAATAATCCCCATTCATGAAGCTACAATTTTTTTTTAACTTACTTTTTCCACGTCAAAGCATTTGCAAGCAATTATATCAAATAATCTTCCTGTGCCCTGAAGATTTATCCCATTTTTGAACGTGTTTTTTTTCTTTATATCTAGGACATGATTTTCTCCAATTATTAATCAGACAGCGAATTCCTGCCTTAACGTATTTAAAATTCTGTTTCGACTAATTACAGGAATTGGATACCACAAACTAACATAATATTACATTCTATCTTTAACGTCATTTCAGTTGTTGTTTAATAGCATACAATAGAACTGAGTTTTCGAAGAAGTAAAAAAACCAGAGACAAAAGCTAATAAGTCTCATTTTTTATAAAAAAAAAAACAATTCTAATATTTTTAGTCATACATCAGTAAAAAGTGTTCATTTTTCGAGTTATTAGATCTCATGTTAAAGGTTATATTTGAACTATTTGCGTGAATTTCAAAGGTCTTTCGAATTTTAAAAAGCTTGAATTTGAGAAATTTTCAGTTAGTTTTAGTGGAACTATGTAGTCTTGTGAATTGAATTCTTCGTTTAAATCTTTTGAGGCTATTTTGGGAATAATATAGACTACGAATTCTGAAAGGCAAGAATCATCCAATTTTATAAATTGATCAGGTATAAAATCAATTTTGCATTCTTCGCTGTTTAGAGCTCGATTACGCTTGCGATAACTAAATTATTTATTTATCGGACTCAGATTAAAAAAAAAACTAGTTGTAGCATGTACAAACTTTTAGGTCCCGTGTATTTTTGAAGTGCAAAAAATTATTTTTTCCGCTCACTGTTCTACTCATTGTACGTATGATGATGATCAATTCTGCATTTTTCCCAATATAAGAAAGTTATTTTTTGTTGGAAAAGATGGAAAGTTTTATCTTCTTTAAAAAATCGAAAAAATTTAAAAGAATTGATGAGATAATACAAATTTTCAAGTATATTAAAAATAATTAGAAGCATTTGAATTGAAAAGGATTAAAAATGTTAAACCCTTAAATTTATAATGTAGTAGCCATAAAATGTTATTTCTTTAAAATCTAGTACCATTCGAGTTTCAGTTGTCGAATTTTCGCATGAAATCCAATTTCAAAAGTTTTTTTGATAATGAAGTTGATTTACTGGGATAAATGATTCATACATAAGTGTTTACCACATGAATTGTTGATTTGGAGAAAAGATTTAGTGTGAGTCAAAAACCCCAAATTTTCCACGAAACTTAACAGTGCGGAAACATTTCTTTTAGGAAGGACAAATTATGACCGAACAAAATTTTTGAATTCGGTAATATTTGTCTCTTCGATATTAAGGTCGAAGTTTCAATATGTAAACACTTTTCTATCGACTGTAAAATCATTGCGATTTTTAAGTGTGTTGAAACTAGAATTTTTTTAAAATCTGCAAAAGCGCATATTTTAAATGGGTATTTGCATATTTTTTAAACGAAAATTAAATATATTAGGCTTAATTTTTTTCACCTTAAACCGAAGAAACATGCAATTATTTACATATCATCCAAAAAATATTTTGTCGTCATCAAAATCAGGGTTATTTCCTTTTTAGAGACATCCTCACACTTTGCAGCACATGAAAGAAATTTTGGTTTTATAATGAAAGAATGATAGTATATTTCTTTGATTCTATTGTAAACAAATTTCAGACTATACAATTTCAATTTTTTCACAAAAAATTGTATTTAGCCAAATCAAAAACACTTTTTTTGCGTATTAAAAAAAGTGACTTCAATCTATTTTAATAAAATGGCTTAAGACGATCTCAGGGTACCGCAGCCTGCTTGATCTCTCGGCGACCCTTTTCTATTGTTCAGCACTGGACTCGGTCTCGAAGCTGGAAGGTTCTCAATCGGCGGCTTCTGCATTATGTAATAGGGAACATTTAAACGGAATATAGTGTATGAACTCCTACCATGGAGGTCGAGTTGAAGGCGCGCACAGTGGAAAGAAATGCACTTTTTTCTTTTAAAATGTGCATTGCCTTCAATTTTGGTTCGATTTTGAATTTTTCTGTTTCAAATTAAAGTACATTAAATTCCAAAGAGCTTGGCGCTTCAAAGTTTTGTTTTCCCTATTTTTTTGATAATAATTTTGTCACTAAGCATGCAGAAACTGACATTGTGTACATAACAATTTTTTACGCTTTGATAACTGATTACAACACTAATTGAAAAATTGATAATAATCATTGTTGTAAACAATTCTGGTATCCGTTCTGGCGATTAAAGGAAATTATAATTTTTTTAAATCTTAAATTTTGTAAATTTTGCCACAAGAATGATTCATAAGGATGGTTAGCATAAACTTTTAGATTTGGTTTAAAATTTGTCTTTTTTGATAAAATATTATTTTTATTTTGGTTGAAAATTATTTTTTTTTTAAATGTAAATGCAGTTGCCCAAAAATTTTAATACGACAAAGCGCCTTCAACTCGACCTCCATGGTAGGGCGAAGCAGAATTCATACACTATACACCGTTTAAATGTCCCCTGTAACTTAATGCATAAGCCACCGGTTGAGAGACGTCCAGCTTCGAGATCGAGTCCAGCGCTGAACAATGGAAAAGTTACACCGAGAGATCAAGCAGGCTGCGGTACCCCCAGATCCTCTTAAGCCAAAAAAATATTTCTTATTTAAAATTATTTTTTACTAACACGAACTCTACCTCCAAAAATACACCATAATTTTTTCTCACATGGAAAATGGGTAAAAAATTGAAACTTTGACCTGGAGGCAAGGGAGAAATATTGACCGACTTTCAACTTTCCTGCACATTATTACATTTTTAATTCTATGATTTTGATGTTTTTGGTCCACCCTAGTGAGAGCAAGTTTAGACCTTTCTACAATTTAACTTTCAGGGATTTAGCGAGGATAGTACGATTCAAAGGTTCGAAGGTATTCTGATGAGAATAAAAGCATAAAAATTCTACCTTAGATTCAGAACTCACTAAGATAAAAAGAAACTTGCTACTAATCTACTGAGGCTTCACCCTCAAAGGACGCATCTCAAAATACACCTTTAGACATTTTTGGCTGAAAAAAATCATGAGTGCTGCTAAAACAATACAAAATAAGCAAAAATATATACTAATAGAAAACGTAGACAATCAAAAAAAAATTGAAAAGCCAGCAGTATCACAGTTAGCCCAAGTGTCCTTTAAGGGTTAAGAAAGCACACGAAATGAACTGAACGCTTAGAATTTAATAGCTCGTCTGAAAATTAGAGATTTAAAGAAAGAGTTAAATATAGACTGTAAGACAAAAATTTTTCATGCACAAGTGCATGTATCAGTCTGTCAAGGGACCAGTTCTTTTTTATGAATCTTTCCATAAAATTTCAAGTCGAATTGATTTTGTATAATCGGTAGATTTTTTTTTACTTTTGCACCTGAATTATATAATAAATTCATTCATGTTATTTGTTTATGATTAAATATAATTGGTCACGTGACATTTTCGTGAAAATGGTATTTTATGATCTCACGCACGATTGGCTATTTCATGTACTTCTTTTCCGCCTTTTTATTTTTAAAATAAAGAAAGTATTTTATTTTCTGTATTTTTTGTACTGCTGGAGCAGATCCCATTTTAAACTTTAGATCCCCCCATCATGCAATTGGTTGTAACATAGCCCACGGATGGTGGGGTGAAAAATCTGACTTTACTCAACATGTAACATTAGGTATACTGCTCTTATCCGACAAGTTTATTGCACTACAAAAATGTGTTTGTGACTGATAATATATACCGAGACATACCCATGTAGTCTATCAATAAAAAATACAACTCTTATACAAAAATTTCTTCGACATATGTATTGGGCAAGAGATCTTTTTTAGTTTTAAAATAAGATAGCGGAAAAGAAATACTTGAGACGGTCTTTAATTCGTGATGTTATAAAATAACATTTGCCCTTAAGAATATTTGCCAAATTACTTAGTTTTTATAAAAGATCACTTCATCTCATGCTTAAAATGTTTAGTGTCGACTGAAATTGATAGAAATAATGTTTAAGAAAACTCTAGGTATTCGAGGAACGCACAATTTCGAATTTTGGTCTCAGGCTAAGGTTTTAGATTTGAAATTAGTAAATAAAATTTAAAGTGCGTTCCTTGAAAGAAAAATTATAAATCGGAATAGTTTTTGTCCCACTGGAACAAGTGCTCTAGAAAGACGTAAACAATGTGTGATCTAAGATCGACTATTACGACTATCTAATCTAAATGTGACAAAAGAAATTTCTTAATTGTTATCTAGTGAGAGAAAATGAATTCTCGAGGCAAAAGGCGCTCTAAATTAAGAAGTAGAATTCGGCCTCTATTACAGGGAAAACTTGAAATTACGAGAATAGAGGCTCGTGCAAAAATCCTTACTTACGCAGAGATAATACGTTGACACATAGAGCCGACCCGTGCACACTAGTACGCTAGTCTAACGCTAGAATGGCACAGTACTCACGTTATGGAACTAAAGTATGAATACTAAAATTCAGAACGCTGCAATTTTATACATCAAATTTATAAGTGGAATTGAAATTAGGGCTAAAAAATACGTGTGATTATTCCACATTTGATTTTTCTTCAGAGTATACGCAGTAAGATTTTCCCCGATCTTTTTATATAACTTTAGATCCGATCTTTTGAAATTGAAAATTTGTTTAATATGCGTATATAATTTGCGACTTTTGTTAAATATCTTTTTTATTTTATTTTTGTGCTCTCAGGATTTTTTTTGCATTATTTTATAATTACTAATTCTCTATTTTTTAAGGAAAAAATTTATATAAAAAACTATGTAAATTTTACATTAACTTTCATAGTTATTAACCATATTAGAGCCATGTGATCTTACATTTGTTTAATTCTAACTTATGTTCATACGAAACGCAATATCGAGTTGAAAATTTGGCAAATTAAATGAAAGGCACTAAGAAACGTTTGCCTGGTCTGTAAAAATGTTGAACCAGAAAAATGTTTCTTAGTGATTCTGATTTGATTTCCCAAATTTTCGACTCATTTTTGCATTTTGTGTTAACGTAAAGTGCGCTTGAAAAAAATGTAAAAAAATTTGAAGTTACGCTTACATAGCCTTAATATTATTTTACTAGGGTCAGTTTCGGTCATTTATTTTTTTATGTCGAGATATTAGGATAGGGGGAAGAAATATTGAATTTTACTTAACCCTTAAATGGTACGGCAAGCCAGGACACAGATGGTACGGTGGGTTCCTCACGTACCCTATTTTTTAAAAAGGTTTTAGTTGCTATTATATCAGTGTTCCTCTACTCAACAATAAGGACAGAACTTTAATACTGTAACATGAGTTTGTTCTTTATAAAAATACATTTTTAAATCATCCTGGGGGTTGTCGCTGACCCCACCGTACCACTCGAGGGTTATGATGATCGATACTAAGTTCATAACTAAACAACACGGTCGTATACACATGTCCGGAGGCACTCGTGCTGGGGGAAGTTCCCTTACGTAAGTCAAAAAGTTTCGCGATCCTGCCACCGCACGACATGGCGCACTAGTCGAGTAGTAAGCCCTAGTAAAAATGCCTAATAGGTTATCATAGAAACTGTTTAAAACCATATAGGATGCAGATGGCTTTCTATGTGGTCTTAAGTGGTTCTTAAGAGCATTTTTATTTCAATTTAGTTGCTAATGGCTTGTATACGGTACTTAAACGGCTACTGGGGCTAAAATTAACTTGAAATTTTTTCTAATAGGCTCTATTAGGCACTGATGAGCTTTTAAAAGACGACTGAAAATATTACGAAGTACAAGATGCTTTTCTATTTGGCTCTATGAGGTTTTTAATGTTGAAGTGGAATTCTATTTGTCGAACTACAATTCGAAGATCTGCATTGAAAGTGGCTCTAAATAGAATCTATTAGGTTCTGCCTTTTCACGAATGATACAAAGTGAAAACTGC
This sequence comes from Belonocnema kinseyi, assembly GCF_010883055.1. Classification (NCBI taxonomy): domain Eukaryota; kingdom Metazoa; phylum Arthropoda; class Insecta; order Hymenoptera; family Cynipidae; genus Belonocnema; species Belonocnema kinseyi. The sequence continues at coordinate 26,017,143 of NC_046665.1, read as the reverse complement.
TGATCTAGCAGGTACTTTCAGGAATTCAAATGGCTAATCAAAATTTAATTTATATGGTTGAAACTCAAGATAATGCTTTCAAAGTGGCTTTACTAGCTATCCTGGCGAAAATTTCAGATATAAATTCATTTTGAGCCTATCAGAACCATTCCGAATCGTTCCTATATCTGTATCCAAGATAATGCGAATCAATCTGAATCAATTTGAAAAAATTTTAAATTTCGGTTGTTCCGAATAAATCAGAATCCATCTGCGCCTGGATTGATTTTCAATACTAATGACTCAGCGTTCGAATTGATTCTGATTTAGTCGGATTGAATATTCGGTTTAGATCAATCAAGGTCCGAATTGATTCTTTTTAATTCGGATTCCAAATTTACTTCGGATTCGTTCAGATTCATTCGGATAAAAGTCTCGGATAGAATCGGATTGAGTCGGATTAATTTTCAAACGTTTTTCAACAAACAAGATTCAAAACTTTTTTCGGATTGATTCGCATTAGCTCGAATACAGATATCGGAATGATTCGGAATAGTTCTGATTGGCTTAGCCAATATTTAAGCTTATTTAGCCTTATTTAAATTCTAACGAATGGCACAAGTTTAAAATTGATGTTCTAAGAGTTCTAACAGTATTTATTAGAAATTTGAATCGCAAATCCAAACTGAATAATTCAGGTTTCAAAATACAGGTTTCGAAAATGAAGTTTTTGTATAGTACAAAATTATTTTTTTTGTCCTTGATGTTAATAAAGCATTTTTGTACTTGATTTTCCTGATTGATTATTACTTTTGAATCGGTTTTAAACTTATTGATTATCTGACGACCAAAAGTATTGAGCCCATTCTAAAAAAGTGAAAATTGATTCTTTGTTTCACCTATTTTTATATATATTTTTAGGAACTGTTATTTCACATTGAAAACTAAATAAGAAAGTATTATAAAATAATTTGATAAATTAAAAACTGTGCGTTTTGCAAACTTTTTAAATATTTAAAGAAAAAAAGAATATCAAGCCTTGTTCATAATAAGTAAAACTTAATAGAAACTTTGTTTTGAATACTTATTTATCAAAGTCCCTCGAAAATTCTCCATTTTTCTTAGAAATGCTCCTTATTCTTAACTGAAATTTTGTAACCAAGATCCATGATTGTGCATCGATAGCAAAATGAGTTAGAGCGCGCGGATGAAATGGATTTTTAGATAGTGTAGGTAGGGTTCGATTTCACAGTGAGTGCGATTTTTCAAAGCGTTGAAGCGTGCGACTATATCTGTAAGTAGCGCATTCGTGAATTGTTTACTTCAAAACTATAGTGCAGTCATTTAGTAATTTTAGATGGTTATTTCTGGGGCAGTCATTATTTTTTCTTTCAAGTACTTCATTTGTAGGTGCACAATATGGGGTCAGGCTCTCTGAACAGGATTTCGTCCCGGAACATGCAAATTTTTTTGGAATAAGGTGCAAAATATCACATTTCATTGGATTGGTGCTTTCCCGTGTATTTGATAGATAAAAGTATTCTTACAAAAATTAAAGCAGATAAAATTCTGCGTAAAACTAAAAAAAAAAGGAACGACATTCTATCACCAATAGTTTCGAAGTTACGGCCTTTTAAAGAACCCAGATTTTTTTAATTTTTTGCCAAAAATCACATGTTTTTTTTATTTCTCTGTATTTCTGTCATTTCAAAAAATAACATTGTCCTAACTATAATAGATTGCGAGTTAGCACCTGCCAAAGGTGATCCCTTTTGACCTGAATTTACAGGTAAATGCCCAGAGTTCAGTTTTTTGTAAATACAAAAAAAGGCATATTTGGAAGGTCTCGTGACCTGTTGGCAGTAGGAACATTTTCTTTTTTTTAACTTACGCAGAATTAAGTCCTCTTGTATCCTTTATTTAGGAAGTTTCTTTTGTGACAACTCCAAAACGATCTATTTAAAAAACTGAACTCTGGGCATCACCTGTAAATTCAGGTTGAAATGGGTCACCTTTGACAGGTGCTAACTCGCGGAAAATGTTTTTTTTTGTTTTGAAATATCAGGTATTTACGTCTACTTTAATTCATCGGTTGATCATTTTTAGATCTGGTTATCAGGATCCGAGCTACAGAAAAACAAAAAAAAAATATGTGATTTTTGACAAAAATTTTGAAAAAATCGGGGTTTTTTTAAGGCCGTGACTCCGAAACTATTGGTGATAAAACATCGCTCCCCTACCGAAAGAAATCTCTGAGTTTTCTTTAGCGAAATAGCTTGGCCCATTTTAGTCTATAAACAAAGTCGATTTGAAACAAAATAGTCTCGGAGATAGTTTGAGAGATTTGGGTCCTTTTCGAGATCCTTTTAGTGGTCGTTTTAAGAGTGGTGCGACGGTAATATAATGTTCCCTTTGTATTCGTCACGTACCGGGCGGGCAGAGTTATTTACAGTAGTTGGTCGTGGCTAATCCGCTCTCCCTTTTTAAATTTCTCTTCAAATTATTAACACTTTTTTTAAATTGATGAATGTTCTCATTATACTTATTTATAATGATAACTTATATACTGATATACAATTTTCTAGTTGGATTAAAAAATGTTGTCTTTTTTGGCGTATCTCATTCCATTTACGAGAAACGTTCTATTAATTTTTTACGCATTAAAAAAAAAGTTAGTTATCTGAAGTCATCGAAACCCGTAGATTCCGAATGATTATGTTTTAGGCTGTTAACTACGAAATTTAAAAAATCTACTTCTAAATTTTAATCCTAAAGCTTAACAAAGGACACTTGAGTGTCGGCTACTCTATTGATAGACCGTGGGCTCACAACGTAAATGGGAGCGTGATACGGATAAGGCCAATTTTCACATGAGATGTTCGTCTGATGATGAGGGACGTAAAAATGGGTGCCTGGCAGGTGTGAGTAGATGCGTTCACCTGTGGCGACCTATCAAAGGTGCGAATTTTTGGCAGTTAACTTACATGACTCGGATAAGGTTGAAAATTGGTGTACATGTAAGGGCTGACATTAGAAATGGCACCTGTGCATTGCCAGGCACTTACCTGGATGCAAAAGTGTTGCCAGGCGGCTTCGCAGTCGCCGGACATTCAGGTGAATTTCTTGAAATTCATTTTACAAGAAAAAGTTTGAAACAAAAGTTGGTCCACTCCCAGAGATGCATATTTTCATTCGTATATAATTTTTTGATAAAATTGATATATTTGGAGAAAACGTCGATTAAAGAAATACCATAACAATAAAAAGTCTACGCCAATGACCCACGCTGGGTCTGGGAAACGGGAAACTTGACATTCGTCACGATAATAAAGATCGAACGTATCTCGATGACAAAACATAAACTTTAACAATAATAAATAATGGGTATTTTAAAGTAAAGCGATTTTGTTGTTTAATTTTTATAATCATATTCATCTTTATTACAACCTTCTACGATAATCAGAAGCTGAGAACGTGACACTGATTATGATTATTTATAGCAGAATTAGTTATTGTTTTAATTGAAAGTGGCTGACGCCAATTCATTGCACAAGACTTACTTTATGCGTGTACTAATTTTGAGCACACTTTCTTTTAAATTGTTAAAGATACAGCAGGTGATTGAAAAAATGGGAAAAAGAAGGAAAAATGCGAATAACTTGGTAAATATTAAAATTTTGAAGAGTATCCCTGTAATAGAGTACCTTTTGTCTCTTAATAATTTTCGAAAAAATCACTTGTTGTCAATAAAAAGGGCTTTTTATTGTTATGGTATTTCTTTAATCGACGTTTTCTCCAAATATATCAATTTTATCAAAAAATTATATACGAATGAAAATATGCATCTCTGGGAGTGGACCAACTTTTATTTCAAACTTTTTCTTGTAAAATGAATTTCAAGAAATTCACCTGAATGTCCGGCGACTGCGAAGCCGCCTGGCAACACTTTTGCATCCAGCTAAGTGCCTGGCAATGCACAGGTGCTATTTTTAATGTCAGCCCCTACATGTACACCAATTTTCAACCTTATCCGAGTCATGTAAGTTAACTGCCAAAAATTCGCACCTTTGACAGGTCGCCACAGGTGAACGCATCCACTCACACCTGCCAGGCACCCATTTTTACGTTCCTCATCATCAGACGAACATCTCATGTGAAAATTGGCCTTATCCGTATTACGCTCCCATTTACGTTGTGAGCCGACGGTCTATGAGATAGCCTTTCTGCTTGTTATTTATGATCGTATTCTCTCAACTACACAGTAAAGCACCAATCCAATAGAATGTGATATTTTGCAGCTTTTCCCAAAAAAATGTCCGTGTTCCGGAATGAAATCCTATTCACAGAACCTGGCTCCGTATTATGCATCCCCAAATGAATCACTTGAGAGAAAAAAAATGACTGCTCCACTCTTCAAGTTACTTTGCATCGTAGCAAACCAATTAGAAATCAAATAGAAAATCCGTTTAGGTGTCACTGAAGACCTTATACGTGTGCATTGCGAGAAACGAATACACACACATTAGATCCTGATCAGATCCACTTTAGAAGTTGGTACACTCCAAATAGATTGCAATTATAAATCGAATGGAAAAACGACTAAGTTCCTTTCAGAACACAATATGTAATGTATTTCGAGTACCTAATACATAACACATCAGATTCTAATCAAATCCAGTTCGAAAGTTTTTACAAACCGTAAAGAAAACCATATAGAAAGGTAGTACATATTCCGCTTCCAAACATAGTAGGACCTAATAGAAGGCGAACTATTAGGTTTCTATATGGTCTTCTATTAGACATTTTTACTGGGGAAGAGTTTGAGAAGGTAAAAACGTTTTCTAACCTTAAAGTCGGAGTGACATTGACATAACCAGGATCTTGAATCTTGATCCAAAGATATTTTTACGAAGTATGCAATTTGTAACATTTCGTTAAATTACTTGCATTCCAATTCAACAATAATTTAAAATATTAAGATACCTACAGAATCGATTAGTAAAAAAATTTCAAAATAATGAAATCTTATGGGAAATTTCCTGAACTTTCGAAATTCTTTATCCGAATTGTATCACAATTTAAACTGAAATAATTATATTCGCTTATTTTATAAAAATACGAAGTTTTCATTGCATCAAATCTTTATTTGATTATTTACTTCCTGAATTTGTGAACATGTACTTCCAAAACTGAAATTCTTACGTCCATGGACAATAAACTTCAAAATCTATAGGTTAGTTTCCCAAAATTCAAGATGGCGATGCCCAGTAAGCCTGCTAAAAGCCAAACTTTTTTTGCAATTCCGGATTTTTCGTATTGGATCAATATTTTCAAATAAATTCCCATAAATGCATGTACACAGTGGCTTTTGGGGTAACTGATCCCAAATATAATCCGTAATCATATTTTTTGTCGGGTAACTGATCCCAAATATAATCCGTGATCATATTTTTTGTCACGAGTGGGCTCAGGGTTGAAAACAAATAATTGTGATTTCTGAGGTGCGAATCTAAACGATGAATACATCGACGGCAAAAAGATATTTGAACGATGCAAATGAAGTTAATAACTATTTTTCATAATTTTTTACAATGTTATTCAATCCACTATCTTGAATTTCGTAAAAATAGACATGGATTCGTCATTAGCGCCCCCAAACACCCTCATGTGCAACATTTTATGAAACTCGGAAATTTTTATTTTTGCTGTTGGCAGCTATAATGGATCCGTCATCTGTAATTTTGGAAATAAGATTTCCGATTCATCTTCGATGGCACCAAAAATACACATGTGCAAATTCTTATGAAAATCAGACTGCTTCAGTAAACTAACCTATAGATTTTGAAGCTTAAGGTCCATGGACACAGGAATTTCACGTTTTAGAGGTATATCTTCACAAATGCTAAATAAAAAGAATTAAATAAAGATTTGATGCCACGACAAATTCGTAGTTTCTGTTAAATAAACGACTATAGTTATTTCAGTTTGAATTTTGTTGCAATTCTCCTGGCGTATTTTAAAAGCTTAAGAAATTTTACATGATGATTCATTGTTTTAACATTTTTTAACAATGGATTCGGTAGCAGAAAATTTCGATTGAAAAAGTGTAGAAAAAACAGACGTTCAGTCCTTAAAGGGTTAATTAACTTTGAAAATGTATCCATATTATTTAAATTATTGAATACATGTTAAAAATATTGATTTTATCACATCCAAATTTCAAATTAAACCGCCACTACTCTACTATTACAGTGGCAATTTTTGAAATGAACCGAAAGCTTTAATAAAAAACTTCCCCCTCCGCAAGAGTTCCCGGACCTGTGGATACGACCATGCTAAACACTTTCAATATACTGCATATTAGGGTGGTTAAAAAAAAACAATTTTTAAAACGGTTGAGCCAAATCGGAGTATATTTACTGCTCCCTCAACGGTGTTAAGGCTTTAATACAGCATACCTAAGAAATTATTAGAAATGAATTACTTTAAATATAGGTCTCTGAATTCGTCTTGATTTCCTCTATAATTAAAGATCATTTATAAAACTCAATAAACTTAAACTATGAACAACAATATGGAAAATACACAACATAAAAGTTTTTATATTATATTCGCCATCACATTGGTATTCCTCTTGTAAATCTGCACAATTTTCATCTTTGACTAATTTTCCCTAAAATGAACATTTTGAAAGTTATGAATGGTTTAAAATTTCCTAATGTACTGTTTGAGAAAAACAAAAGTTCTTTCGATATACGCGGTCTTGTGATCAACCTCAGGCAATTGGTAATGGCAAAAGTTAAGTCAAAAGTTCAAAACCCGCTAGTGCTGTCAAAGGAAATCATTAATTTGAAGGTTGCAATGTAATGTATGTAATTAAAATCGTGTTAATTCCTATGCTACCAATTTCAAAATATACGTCTCTAAAAATGACTGAAAAAAAATTTGATGTTTTTTTAATTAATCAACCTAAACAGAAATTCCAAAATGAAATATTACCGCCATCTGGTTTAACGCGAGAATGGAAGGAGCGAAATAAAAAAAGGTCAGAATTTATAGATAAGATTGGGAAACTTTTTGATGTTGCCGATAAAGATTCAGTTGATTTAATGAAATTCGACAACCATATTTTATTTCTATTTGATCAAAGCACTAAAAGAAATTGCACTATTGCTGTCTTGGATCCCGACCTAATTAAGATAGAAGAAAAGCGAAAGATACGAGCTGAGAAAAAGTATAAAAGAAAAGTGACAGAAGAAGAAAGGAAAATCGTTTAAAATGAAAAATAGAGTCATTTGAATAAAATTTTAAGTGACTTAACTGATTCAGAAGCCGATGCAGATGTAGGAGATACCAACTTAAGCGATGATGATTTTAGCGACTTCTCAAAAAGAAGATGTAAACGGAGGAAGGCTTGCGCTTCTGCTATACTTTCCCAAGAGACTGCTGCTGCTTTGGATCGCACAAACACTAGTACTACGCAATGCACATTATTTCGGCGACTGTTAAGAACCTTAATGGGCATGATTTTTAGGATATTAGTTTATCCAGAAGTAGTATTGAAAGGCTCAGGGATTACCTACGCAACATGTTACCAGTATAAAAAGTAATTTCTCACTCAATAATCCACATTGATGAAAAACTTCTTTCATCTATTTCTGGAGGACCAGCGAAAGAGGAGCGGCTTGCGATTTTAGTTCCAAGTCAAGAAACGGAAAAACTTCTGGCAATTCCAAAATTCAATGCAGAAACAGGAGAAGAAATCGCAGAAGTAATTTTTTCAACAATATCTGATTGGAATCTCCTAGAAGAGGTAGTGGGAATAAGTTTTCATACGACAGCATCAAATACGTGTCGCCATAATGGAACTTGCGTTTTATTAGAACATAAAATAAGAAAGAATTTACTCTGGCTTGCATGCAGACATAACGTGCACGAAGTCGTATGTGGAGACTCTTTTAAATCTGGATTTGGTCCGACCAATGGTTCGAACATCGGCTTATTCCGTCGCTTTCAAGAAATTTGGCCCTAAATTGATCCAAAATCATGATACCTTGTAATGACGAGCGATTGAATAGACGCTTCAGAGAGATTAAGAGTGAAGAAATTGAGTTTATTACAGAAATTCTGAAGAAAAAAAAACTTCCTAGAGAAGACAACCGAGAACTGCTAGAGCTAACAATAGTGTATCTTGGAGACTCTGCTCCAAGTGATGTACGATTCAGAGTTCCTGGAGCATACCATCATGCGCGATGGATGTCAAAATTAATTTATAATTTTAAGATCTGCTTATTTCAAAATTAATTTGAAGTGACGAAATATGAAAAGCCAGGCTGTTTAAAATTTAGCTTACTTACGGCATTGGTGTATGTAAAATAGTGGATAACTTGCCCTAATACATGCGATGCTCCGATGAACGATTTTCAATTCATTCGCGTACTTCAAAATTATACTGAAGTATCGAGCAAAACTTCTGCAGCAGGAAAAATTTCTAAAGTTTTCCAACGAAAAGAAGCGTTTAATGGTTTCTCGTTTATAAGAACACACCGAAGATCAGAAACACACTCGATCCATTAAGTACGAAGGAAAAGATAACATTGCTAAGAAGTCACTTGAGTCCTTTATTGGGCCTGCATTTTATTTTTTATTTCACAGTTTAAGATTGGACACTTCATTTTTTAAATAAGTTGTTGAAAAATGTGAAACTCTCAAATCTTTTTAGGAAGTAAGAGAGACAATAAAATCATTAAAATACATAAATGATTATGCTGAACGAGATGTTGCTCTTGCAACTACTTTTAATAAATCCTTTACAAAGAGTGAAGAAGAGAAGCAACTAATTTTTCAAATCGTCGTGGATCACCGATAACGGTTCCCAGATGCAAGAAAAAAAAACGATTTCAAAGCAATTCAAATTATATGGAGAAAGTATGGATGTCTAACCTAAGAAGTCTTTTGAGAGGTATGCTATGAAAAAGAATTGAAAATATAACATTCAAATTTCAATAAAATATTGTTTTTCACATGTTTTTATTATTAAACGCAACTTAAACAGATAATATATACTGAGTATTATTTAAACCATCAATAACTTTCAAAATATTGATTTCAGGACAAATACATGAAGATCCAAAAATTGTGCTAATTTACAAGAGGAATACAACTTGGATGGTGAATTTAATATAAAAACGTTTATTACGTGAATTTTCCATATTGTTGTTCATAATGTAGGATTATGAAATTTGATAAATTATCTTAGATTATAAAGGAAATTAAGACGAATTCAGAGCCCTATATTAAAAATCATTTATCTCTAATAATTTCCGAGATATAATGCTCTGTTAAGGGTTTAACGCCTTTGAAGGTGCACTAAATATACTCCGACTTGGCTCAAATCTAAACAGTAACATTTGTTCATGATTTGGAATCTAAATATCCCAGAGGACCTGAACTTTTTAAAAGCTGGTGTTTTTTGAACCACCCTACTGCATATTCAAAGTAGTCTCATTTTGTATTTTCATAACTGTAAATGAGATCATTGAAAATAGGCAAATGTCAAAGTTAAAATATAAAACGTTAACAATTGCAAGTTGTAAGCAATGTTAATTTATCAGAGTTTCAATGTTTACAAACTGACAATCTATATTAGCTGTTAAATATTATGTTTTTCCAGTAAAATAAAATCCGTATTTGAGTGCTGTAAATAGAGTTCCGTGTGGAAATAGCCCTAGTTGACCCCAATACAACATGATTGCTAGTCGGGAGCTGGTCGAGTCCAGGTATATTTTTATTCAAAAACCCAGTCGGGTGACGTTCAGGGGTAAGTCAGGTATATTTTAAATCAAAATCTCCATTGGAATATGGTCGGGGTAAGTCTGTTATATTTCTATTCAGTGCCACCCTGACGGAAAAAAGGAAAGCATCGATAAAACCACTTCGGAAAGTCGCAGAAAGATTTCGGAAAGAGTTCGGAAAGAGAATTGGAAAGGGCAATGTGAATTTTGATTACGAATCTTTCAGAACATCAATTTTATCCGAATTTAATAAAAAAATGTAAATCCTCATAATAAGAATTTATTTTTAACTTAAAAAGCATTTCAAATTGCAGCGATCCTATTGATTCCGTTTGACTCCAGCAAAGAACTTTCCTCCAAACCTAGAAAAAGGGAAATTTCATAACTCAGACAGCCTTTTTGACTTTCGTACATTATGTACATTATTGCTGCAGATTATGACATCCAAATATTCCAAATTTCGAATATTCCATTTGCCCAAGACTCATGTGTAATCACTACCTATAATGAGTCCTTCATATAATTCTTTTGTATTGTAAAAATAATCCACTATGAAATATAAATTATACTGAACTTGACTGAATGATGAAAAGCCATAGGAAGCGTCAATTTGATCGATTTCCATATTTAGAATAAAAAACAAGGTTTACTAAAAAAATAACTGAGCACCAAGACCTTTTTACTGAAAACACTATGGGAAATTAGGAATATCCGAAAATTATTGTAAATTCAACCAAGAATCTTTGGAAAAGCTCTGACAGCATCTCGTAGTATCTGCTTGTCTTCAGCACCATTTTGATCCATGATCCAACAAAGCATTGTCCCCGACCTTTCTGGCATCTTGGATCGAGTTCAGACGGCGTTGGCAGTTTGCACGGTCGTATAAACAGGCCCAGAATCTCCAGTTCTTTATCGCACTTTGGAACACAACCAGATTTCGACATTGTAACGGTCACACGGTTATTTTAATAAACTGCGCCTGTTTTTATTTTAATTTCTAATTTGAACGTTGACAAAACAACACGACCGTGAAAACAACACACTTATATATTCGTTTCGCTCTGACCGTATACCCTCCAATCGGTGCGCTCCACTTTTGGTGGTAACTTCTGGAAACACAGATCATGTTCAAAACGCGAGTCATCGTTCCAATGCCCCTACCACCGGAGATTCTAGACCTGTTTATACGACCATGGCAGTTGCTTCCCCTTCCATTCGAGCCAATGCGGCGAGTATGGTGGGGAGCGTCGGGTCACTCCAAGTCGAACGTATTTGAGCACCGAATTGGCAGAACTTTATTGGATTATGATTTTGATCTAAGCTTGTTGCTTACTCACTCACTCATTTCCAGTTATGCGATCGATACACTCAATCGATAGTAAGCATTCAATTTCACTAATACTCGATTGAACCAACAGAATTGAATGCCATTATACCCAGATAATAATTCGTGCGTGCATGAAATTCTTGCAAGAATGCACCACATCTAATAGTATTATGTGGATGCGCATTTATTCAAATAAATACGAAGAAGAGAGTTAAAAACATTACTTTGTGCAAAATAAAAATATATTATTTTAAACATAAAATTAAAAGAAGTTAAAAAATAACATTAAAATAGGAAGATACAAGTTCATTAAAAAGCATGTAAGAACTTATTATTCACTACGTACAATTTATGAAATCGAAACACAAAAAGAAATTTATCAACCAAATAGTTTAATTTTGAACAAAAAAGCTAAAATTACAATCAAGATGGAATAGTTACATTTTCATCAAAAAAATTATTTTTTTGCTAAAAATAGAAAACGAAGTTTTAACAAACAGTAAAATTTCAGATAAAATAAAGATTATTTAATTAGTCATTTTGTAATTACTATTTATTTAATGAAAAGAATTCTTTTTAATACACATTTTGAATTCAGCGTCAACCGCGGACAAGGTAAGCGCGACCTTAACCAAAGATATTATAACAGTAGATGCGGCAATTGGCGGCGGAGTGGGGATAGAATTATTATTAGGTCATGATAAATGTAGACGGCGCTGTCGGCGAAAATCTTGACCCACCCCGCTGTGGCTCTCTACCCGCACAAGCATCCATCCCCTCTTAACAGTTGTTGTGAGTAAAATCAGCGAAAGAGGCGCTGTCGCCGAATAGATTTTCAGTCGATAATAGAGTTTTCTGAAAATATTAATGATCACTGGAGCAATTAGAACTATAAGTTACCCGACGATCTAGGAAAATAACAATAAACCAACAATAACTACTAACAAATTCAAAATTTTTTAACTCCAAACTATTTATATATATGAAATTTCATACTTATTAAGTATGAAATTCTCCTCTAATTTTTAGCACTATTCTATTTTTAATTTTAGGCCCTTCGAATTGTGAAGCTGAAATTTTGTTTCTATTTTATTTTGATCAATACTATATATAATTCGGAATGCTTTTATGTTGAAACGGGGTTGTATTTAAAGTTTTTAAATTGTGAACATTTTTATTTATGATTATAAATTTTGAAGCATTATGTACATTTCAATTATTGCAGTGCAGAACTAGATAACCAAGATTTTTCCGAGACTGGGCTTTTTGCATATAAAATTCTTTAACAATCTAATACATATTTTGATAAAAGAATTTGTTCGAAATCTCGCTTTTTAATATATAGTAAAATAAGACTGTTAGTGATTCCAAAACAAATAGTTGACTGTACTTTGTACTCCATCTTCATCTTTTTTTTTTAAATTCTCTAGCCTCTGACTTTTTTTTAAGGCCTTTTTCTGACCATATTTGTTTTCCTAAATTTAGCTTAAAACAATACAATAATAAAACACTTCTTTTCTCAAACAAAAATCTCTTGAATCAATCGAATTCCCACCAAAAGTCTTAAATCTCCATTTTCTACAAAAGTCACTTTTATAAGGGTTTTTTTTACTTAACTCAATTTCATTCTTTAAAGAATTCTCTACGAATATCTGTGGTACGTTTTAGCTCTGAATAACTCTAAATAACTAAATAATTTCAAAATAAAATACTTATTCGAAAGTTCGCCTAACGCAATCTTCTAAAGTTAGTTACAATTAAAAATGGAAATATTTTCCTCAAGTTTTAAAATAATTTTTGAACTTGAGATAACTACTAAATAGTGTACAACCTGAATTAGAAATTTAGGTTCAATTTAAACAATACGAACATGTATCAGTAAATGCATAGTTTTTAATATTTTATCAAATAATTTTTTATCTAAAATACCACACTGCTCCGTTCGAGCCTCAGTTTCTTTGATGTTAATTTCAACCATAAACGTTTGAATTTTCAAAGTGTACATTTTTTCATGACAGGGCTACGTGTACAGAAATTTCGGCACGAATTTCAGGACGAAGAGGCTCTATATATCGACATTTTGGTACGATTAGCTGGATATTTTCGGTACATGTTTTGCATTGTTCACATGGGTTGAAGCCTTTACGTCTTTCTTACAATTATTTCTTAAATATATTTTGCTAATTAATAGATAAATATATATTTATTTATAGCGGACAGAAAGCCCATTTGAGTAAACATTTCAATTAAAGTTAAGTTATAAATTTTAAACTTCTGTAACCGAGAATTTTATTCTCAATTCATATTAAACTATTATACCTTATTATAATACCTTTTAAGTAAGATAACAATTTGCTTTTGAATTTATAAAAATTTAAAGAATTGTAAGTAGACATGACGGTTAAAAGTAATAAAAAATATTTTATGAAAAACAACAAAAACGATGGGATCTAATAGGGGCGATGGTCAATTCCGCCCCAGCCACCTGTGTGCCGTCCCCCACTACGCGGCTTCCCCTCACACCGTCGAGCTGCTGCCACTGAGCTTAGTCAGCGGGGGGCCTTTGTTCCTAATGAGGCCTAAAATATGGAATATAAAATTTTTTAAATTTCACACTTAGTAAATCACAAATATGAT
>NC_046665.1:26002198-26003306 GCF_010883055.1 Belonocnema kinseyi | reverse complement strand
TGATATTCGAAATCTACGAATTATAACGATTCCAACGATATGTTGTTTGACTCATAAAGTTGACAATTAAAGAATTAGTATTCATTTTTATGTTCAATTTTAAATTCCACTTTAGTCGATTTTTAAAAACGGGAGAAGAAAGATGGAGATGTAATGATAAAAAATGCCAATTTCTTTCATCAAGCGTAAAAAGAAAAGCAGTAGATCAACCTTGCGAGAAACCAGCCAAAATTATAAACTCATGTGTAACAAGTGATCATCGAAATTTGAAAGTAAATGATATAGAGAATGTAAGAAAAGCTGCATACAGGGCCCGTCAAAGCGTTTTACCCTCACTTCCTAAAAGTTTAGCCGAAACTCATGAAAAAATAAATAAATTAAAAATAAAAACTAAATTTGATGAAGATTTTGTTCTCATGAATGATCCTAAATCAAACATGATCATTTCCTCGACTGAAAATAATTTAAAGTACCTAACTGAAAATTGTATGCCGACGGTACATTTAACTTTTGCACTCAGTTTTTTAAGCAACTTTTCGGTATTCACGGTTATCTTAACGGGTATTATATTCCTTTAGCTTTTTGCTTGCTAAAAGACAAACGCGAAACAACGTATGAAGAGTGTTTCCAATCAATTAAAAAATTATGCGTAGAAAAAGGCCTATGCTTGGATCCAGAAGAAATAATTCTTGATTTCGAGATAGGATTGCAAAATGCTGCAAAAAAAGTGTGGTCCAGTGCGCGAATTATCGGGTGCAGATTTCACTTTTCGCAGGCGTGGTATCGGAAAGTGCAGCAGCTCGGTCTCACTACGGAGTATAAAAACAAAGATTCGGAAATTGGTAGCCGGTTACGTATTTGCTTCGGTTTAATGTTTTTAAATGACACGGAAGTCAAACATTTTTTCGCTTTTGAACTATTACCGATCATGACATATGATGAGAGAGTGATAAAATTCGCGTATTATCTTATAGACACGTATCTAAAAGATGACTGCACCATGACTGTTCCATTCTCACTTTAACAATTCATTTTATCACACAGATCCTTCAATTTTCAAAACTATTGAAACTCTGCTCGAAGTTCAAACGGGAACTTACTTCAAGTT
>NC_046665.1:25988686-26002098 GCF_010883055.1 Belonocnema kinseyi | reverse complement strand
CCCCGCTGACCAAGCTCATTGGCAGCAGCTCGACAGGGTCAGTAGACGCCGCGTAGTGGGGGAACGGTACACAGGTAGCTGTGGCGGAATTGTCATCTGCCCTCTAATAGGAGTGTCAGAAGTGCTCCGCCCTCTCGTCCCAGATGTATACCTGCTTTTCTTTACGCCTCTAGGTTTAATCCTTCAATTCAAAGAATGGGGTACTTGGGAAATTTACTAAAACTAACAGAAGATATTGAGTAGAAATTTCTAGGTCACTTTCCTTCCATTAAATTCTAGGTGCTTCGATAGAATTTCAGATTTTAGAATTTAGATCTTTCAGACCATCCAGATACAACTGATTTTTAATATTTTCAAAACAGGCACCAAAAATAATTTTCTGAGACTTTATGAATCTATACGTTTCATGAAATTCTGTGTTAAATGATATATACATTGAAGAGACCAGTCTTTGAGACCTCATATATATGCAGGCCCTTTAAAAAATACTTAACGCTTTTTCATGACAGTTCAGACCCCCCTCCGGTCGCTTTTTCTGTACAAGGTCTGTGTATGTTTAACATTGGAGTGAACCTCGTGGTGCCCCCCCCCCCCGCCAGAGCGTAAAAAATTTTTTTAACGGCCTCGTATGTAATATTTATTTTTCTCTAGATCTTCTTAAATTACCGAGTGATTAGGAATGTGCATTGTCATTAAATAATTAAATTCCCAAGATTAACTATTTTTTGAAGTTCTTTAAGACGTTATTGCGAATAGAATGGAAATATTTCGATGTATTCTTAGGTTATAAATATGTACATAATATATTTATTTTAAAAATGTCATTGTAATTTTTTTCTGGATAATGTAAATTTCTCAACTTACCAAAAAAAGCAATAAAAAATAAAACTCGAAAACGATTTTTAAACCTTTAAAATTGCACAATTTTAAACACAACCGACTTGAAGTTGTCGTATTTTTAAAATCTTATCACTTTAATTTAAAATTTTTTAAATCAGACTGTATAATTTAAAAATTAAGAATGTTTTAATTCTAAGTTATAGTAAAAAGTTGTAAATGAAATAGTACTACGTTGTTTTTGTTTTAAAAATCGAGCACGATAAATACCCATCTTAAAATATCAAATAACAATATCACGTCATGAGCAATCATTAAACAAATAAATATTAATCGAAATTGAACAAAATTGCATTTAATTTCAACTGTAAATATTTATGAAAATATCAGAAAAATATTTGTCCTGAATTAAAGATACAGTTCGTTTAACATAATTTTCTTTATTCAACCAAGATATACTTGCAAATCAAGGAAATCATGTCCAATTAAAGAAAGATCTGTATTCAAACAAAGAATTATTGCTTTGAAGTAAAGAAATGTCTTTGAATCAAATAATACCCTGGCTACAGGTACTGAAATTTCAGTACAAATAAGTAGATTTTTTGGTACAAATGGAGGTGGAAAAGGGTCTACTTCTATGAAATTTCGATTTAACCGATTTTTTCGGTAGGGTAGAGTGGGGTTAAAAGTGCCAGGGGGAAAAGGTGCCACATACGATAACACAAAAAGTAATAATTTGTAGGGCGGGGTTTAAAGTGGACAAAGTTCATTTTTCATAACACTGCGCCTAAATTAAATGAGGCATTTCCTTGGCTTTTGCATTAACAAATATATATACATTAAAGTTCCACATTTTATAATATGTGGCAGTTTTTCCCCGCGGCACTTTTAATCCCACTCTACCCTACTTGAAGACATTTCCATAAAATAAACTTGTTTCCGAATGAAAGCTAGTGAATATATTTCTTTAAATCACAGAACTTTTCTTTGCATAGAAGAATATTTTTTCCGATTTTTATTGTGACATTTTTGTGTTTAATCTTTTTAATGCTTAAGAGCAATCTTTCATACACTTTTAACATTATTCACATAACCTATGGTACACTTGTTTAGTCTCCTAAACTAAAGGTCAAGTTCGTTAATCCGCCATTTTGGATACAAATGCAAAAAGTGGGCACATTCTAAATATTTTGGTGACCACATTTTTGAAATTTAAAAAAATCTCTGTAAGTTTATTCATAGTATTCAAAAATTTCAACAATTTATCCTAATGACTTTGCAAAAAATAAAAAATTACCAGAATTATAGCATTTTCCAAATCCAAAAAAACAAACTAAAATGAAGATTTTAAGCCAAACAACGCATGATACAAAAAAAATTAAGAGAAGAAAAACGTTGTCTTTTAAAAGCCCTACAAGATTATGATAACAACTTTTTTAATTTGGTCGAAAAGTTGAAAATTTCAAGTTTGACAGTACCAAACATTTTTGAAACCACATTTTTTCAAGATATAAAAATTCTATGTACGGTTGTTAATAGTAGTGAGAAAGTCAAACAATTTATCTATATGACTTTTTTCTATAAAAAGAAAATTATCAGAGTTAGAGCATTTTCAAAATCACAAAAAATAAAATAAAATCGACCTTTTAAGCCAAACAACGCACAATACGAAAAAAAGTCAAGAGAAGAAAAACGTTGCTTTTTAAAAGTCCTACAAGATTATGAAAACAACTTTTTTAATTTGGTTGAAAAGTTGAAAATTCCAAATTTGATCGTACCAAAAATTTTTGAAACCACATTTTTTCAAGATATAAAAATTCTATGTACGGTTGTTAATAGTACTTAGAAAGTGAAACTATTTATTTTTATGACTTTTTTCTATAAAAAGAAAATTATCAGAGTTAGAGCATTTTCAAAATCCAAAAAAATAAAATAAAATGAACATTTTAAGCCAAACAACGCATGATATAAAAAAAAAGCAGGAAAAGAAAAACGTTGCTTTTTGAAAGCCCTACAAGATTATGATGACAACTTTTTCAATTTGGACGAAAAGTTGAAAATTCCAAATTTGATCGTACCAAAAAATGTTTAAACCACATTTTTTTAAGATTAAAAAATTCTATGTAGGGTTATTCATAGTACTTAGAAACTCAAACAGTTTATCCCTATGACTTCTTTCTATTAAAAGAAAATGATCAGAGTTAGCGCATTTTCAAAACCCAAAAAAAAAAAACTAAAATGAACATTTTAAGCCAAACAACGCATGATTTAAAAACTTGCTTTTTGAAAGCCCTACAAGATTATGATAACAACTTTTTTAATTTGGTCAAAAAGTTGAACATTACAAATTTGATCGTACCAAAAATAATGAAAAATCTATAAATTCCATTTTTTGGTCAAACTATGCAAGATACGAAAAAAATTAAGAAGCTCAAATTGCGAGCCCTAGAAAGAACTACAAATGTATAATGAATCGCTTTTTGACACAAGCTACGAAAAAAAAAACGAGACAAAACTTGTTCATCCCAAAAAGAGTTATAATTGTTAATAGGACACGTCGTTTTTGCTTTAGTCGTAAAAAATAACATTCAAAATAAAAATATAAAATTCGTGTTGAAAAAAACGACACAAGGTATGTACTAAAATTAGCACACAAAAGTTGTTCGCCTCAAAAGATCTATTAATTTATTATTAATCATTTTTCGATAGGCCGATTAAATTTTCTTTAAATCGTAAAACATAAGATTGAAAATAAAAAATTAAATTTTCGGAAAAAGCACAGAAAAGACGAAAGAGGACATAGGATTCTATTTAGGACCCTATATATGTTCCTCTATATATGACCCCCGTGTACAGCCGTGCAATTTTGACAAACACCCCCCCCCCTCCCTGTACTTTGTCCACGTGGACATATTTTATAAAAATATAGATATTATTAGTCTTCAAAATGTCCGGGAGCTTACGGCAATTCCATGGAGGTCATTTTAGTACTCACTTCAATTTCAGATTCTTTTGTTTTCATAGTCAACAGTTCGAAATTCGTGGACTGGCTAACAGCTATTGGTGCATTTTGCAACAATTTATCGTTAAACTGGTAAAATATTCGAGTGAAAAAATGTCATTTTAGTACTCCTGAAATGCACCGGGAATGATTGTTTGGAGGCTAAAAACTAACGAGAAGTTTGACCGAGCTCCTGAGTGGTGCAAAAGTTAACTGGCAGACGGTCAAACATGTCAAAAATTCAAGTGAAAAAAACGTAATTTTAGTACTCTTGAAATCCATTGGGGATGATTTTTTAGATGCAAATAACTGCCCGGAAGTTTAAGGGCAGATTCTCGGTGGTGCCAAAGTTGACTGGCCGGCTATCAAACATGCAAAAAAGTCGAGCGAAGAAACGCCATTCTAGTACTCTCAAAACTTATTAGGAATGATTGTTTGAAGACTAAGAACTAACAAAAAATTTGACTGGAAGCTCCTGAGTGGTGCCAAAGTTGAGTGGCAGGCTGTCAAAAATGTCAAAAATTCTAGTGAAAAAATGTCATTTTAGTACTCTTGAAACCCACTGGGAATGATTGTTTGAATGCTGAGCACTAACCAAAAATTTGACTGACAGCTCCTGAGTGGTGCCAAAGTTGACTGGCATGCTGTCAAAAACATATCAAAAATTCGAGTGAAAAAACTTAATTTTAGTACTCTTAAAACCAATTGGGGATGATTTTTTAGATGCAAAGAACTAACAAAAATGTTGACTGGCAGCTCCTGAGTGGTACCAAACTTGACTGGTAGGCTGTCAAACGTATAAAAAAATGACAGGATGAAAATTAGAACCTTCATTTTAGTACTCTTGAAACCCATTGGAGATGATTTTTTAGGTGCAAACAACTAACAAGAAGTTTGTCTGGCAGTTACTGAGTGGTGCCAAAGTTACTGGCAGGCTGTCAAAAATTTCAAAAATTCGAGTGAAAAAACGTAATTTTAGTATTCTTGAAAGCTAACGGAAATTACAAGTTTGATAGCATGCCAGTCAACTTTAACACCACTCAGGAGCTGCCAGTCAAACTTTTTGTTAGTTTTTCCACTTAAAAAATAATCCCCAATGGGTTTCAAGAGTACTAAAATGATGTTATTTCACTCGAACTTTTGACATGTTTGACAGTCTGCCAGTCAACTTTGGCATAACCGAGAAGCTGCCAGTCAAACTTATTGTTAGTTCTTAGCATTCAAACAATCATTTCCATTAGGCCTTGAAAGTATTAAAATGACGTTTTTTCACTCGAATTTTTGACCAGTTTAACGATAAATTATTGCAAAATGCACCAACAGCTGTTAGTCAGTCAACGAAGTTTGAACTGTTGACTATGAAAACAAAAGAATCTGAAATTTTAGTGAGTACTTAAATGACGCCCATAGAATTTTCCCGAGCTCCCAGAATACAAGAAGTTCAAAAGGAGCGATGAATTGGTTGAAAAAATGCGGATTAGCTTAGGAACGTGAACTTAAACATGATTTCAATTTCAAAGAAAAAGTCACGATAAAAATTATAATAAAAATAAAAATGATATCGTGCGAGAGTGCAATATCAAAGTTCGAGTATGCCTAGAGTGTACCTTGTCTCACTTCAGTATATTTTCCACAGATTTAGGGAAATGTGTGTCCACGTGGATTCTAGCTTCCCCCCGGACCCCCTCGTGGACAAGCGTGGAATTTTGCCATACCCCCCCCCCCCGCCCTAAAGTGTCCACGTGGTATATGGATGGCCCCTATGCAGATGCGCAGTAGTTTTGATTTAATCGTAAAAAACATGATAAATACAATTTGCTCTTTATTTTTCAATTTTTCAATAAGCAATCCAAGGCAGAGTTACAGAAAAAATGTATTCTAACTGATATAAAAGTGTTGTGTCTAATGCAGAAAAGTTGACATGTTGGACATAATCGAGTGCGAAGCACGAGATACGTGATGAGAAGGTCTTCGTTAAAGACGAAAGAACTTTAACAAAAGAGAGTTCAAAATCACAAAATTACAGTTGTCGGTCCGTTCACCTTTGATTTTAAAAGGTCTGTGCGAATGCCGGAGAAATGCAAAGACCAAGCGCGGAGTGCCATTGCCATCAGTCGCGTGCCGTAGGTGCATTCAAACTTTCGAGCTAAGCTCTTTTAACGAAAGAGAATTCAAAATCACAAAATTACAGTAGTGGATGTTTTGAGTCTTAGTTTTAAAAGGGTTTAAAATAGTTTTTTAATAGTTTTAAAATATAATGACCGAGCGCGTAGCGCGAGGTGAATACAAAATCGAGCGCGAAGCGCGAGATAAATACATTATCGAGCGCGAAGCGCGAGATCCAACAGTCGCACGCCCTTTGCGGCGCGCGATGAGAATGTGCCTGTTTGGTGAAAAACATTTTTATGCAAATTATACTATATTATGAAAAATCGACTGTTTGGTTAAAGAGCTATCTTTTTTAGTCGAAAATTCAAATGGCTTGTTGAATGGAGAATTAATCTTTTTCGGTTGGAAATTTTTCTGTCGCGGTAGAAAAGTCATCTTTTTTACTTGAAACTTCCAGAGCTTGGTAAAAGATGAATCTTTTTTCTTGAAAATACGTATTTCTTCTTGAAACTTCAACCATTTGGTTTTGCGTGCAACTATTTCGTTCAAAATTAATTGCATTGGTTTAAAAATCCAATATTTGGTGGAAAATTTATCTCTTTTGTTTAAAAATTCAACTTTACGGTTTAAGAAACTCGTATGTTTTTTAAAACTTTTGCATATTTAGCTACAAGACTCAACTCTTTTGTTGAAAACGCAATTTCGTTTAGCTTGAATTATAATTCCAAAAGTATTAGAATCGTCCTAAATTTCAAACATTAGTTTTTCGGCGGATCTCAAGCTTTTAGGACCGACAGTTATGGTTTTATCCATCGAAAAATCGGTGCAGAAATTGAAAATTCTAATTTTAAGCCAAATGACGAAAGATGCGTACAAAAGTTGAAAGGAATAATAATACTTTTTAAAAGACATATCATTTTGTGACAAAAAATTTACAAATACGACTTGATGTTTTGGTTTAATTTATCGAAAATACCATTAAAAAATTCAAATTTTCAGCGATGTAACGTAAAATACGAGAAGTCCCAAAAAGGAATTTCAGGTTTTGAACATTGCCACAAAATTTTTTTTAACAATTTATTTATATGACTTGTCATAATCGTCTTATTTATGGAAAATATTATGAAGAAAGTAAGAAATTGAAATGTTTAGCCAAACGGCGTGAGATGCAAAAAACAGTTCCATACGGGGGGATTGCAGCTTCTAAAAAGTAATGTAAAAAATTTCAGATTATTTCTAAGTAAGACTTTTTATTTTGGTTTGATTAATCAAAAAAAGGTGTGCAAAAAAAAGAAAATTCAAATTTCGAACCAAACGGCGAATGATACCGAATAAAGTTTCAGGGAGAAAGTGCAGTTTTTAAAAAGTTCTACAACATTTTTTTCAACCATTTTTTGGATAGAACTTGCCATTTTGGTTTTATTTATCGAATAACTGATATAACATTTCTAAATTTTTTAAACTAAAAAACGGAAATTTCCATTCAAGACTTTCACGCCCCTATCTCCAATAATGGTTTAAAGTTTAAAAAGACTCCAGCCTCCAAGGCATTGCATAATAGCTACTTCTCTTTACCTGCTGTTGGGACAATTTATTATGCTTGAAGTACCTCTTCTATTTGAAAATGTTGTGACATAATATTTTCACCCACCCTTAATTTACTTTTAAATATTTCATGACCTAAAGTACTGAAGAAGGGGAAATACGTTTTCTTGCTGATAGTTTTAAAAAGTTATCACTTGTACTCAAAGAATTCATTTTATGACGCTCTGATGAGATTAGGGCTTTTTTCAACGATTATAGATTCTTACGACGCCCCATACTCAAGTGTCAGAGGAGACGGAGTAATACTTTTTTGTTTTCCCAACGCAAAAGACCCGCGACATAAGGAATGGTGCTCTAATGCAGGTAAGATCTTCAATTGTGAACCATTTTTAAGCATAACCATACGTAAACAAATTCTTCATTTGTTGCGAACATAAGTTGTCCTTGAAATTTTTGAAATCTTGATGAATTTGTTGAAATCTCTTGAAGTACTAAAAGTCTTTTTGAAATCTTAAAATTTGTGTGAAACCTTTGGTAATATTTTCAAAGTTTTGTAAAATATTTGAAATCTGAATTTTTAAAAAATATTTTGAAATGTTTTTAAATTATTATGAAATTTTTGAAATATTTGTGAAAGTTTTCTTTAACCTTTGTAATGTTTATTAATTTTTGTTTCTCAGAGTCTTTAAAATCTTTGTGACATCTTTGTGACATCATTTTAAAATCTTTTGTATTTTACAAGTCAGGTTTACTATATACCCTTCTCAGTCTTTAAAATCTTTTAAATCTTTCTAAAGTTTAAAATTTTTAATAAATGTTCGAAAACTGGTACACCCGCTTTTTTCAAATCTTTGAAATCCTTGCAATCCTTATAAAACGTTTGAAATCTTTGGGAAATTTTCGTCAAATTTGTAAACTACTTGTGAAATTTTTAATTCATCTTAAATCTTTTTAAATATTCTTAAATAATTTAAACCTTTTAAAATGGGTTGAAATGTTTTAAAATCTTTAAAATCTGGTGTACTGCGTCCTTTTTGAAATGTTTGGAATCCTTGTATTCTTTCGAAATCTGTATGAAATTTTTATGAATTTTTGAAATCATTGTGACATCTTTCTGAAATCTTTTGTATTTTATAAATCTGGCATACTATGTACCCTTCTCAGAATCTCTAAAATCTTTGAAATCTTTCTAAAGTAAAAATTTTTTTGGAAATGTTCGAAATCTGGTGCACCTGCCTTTTTCAAATCTATCAAATCCTTGCAATCCTTATGAAACGTTCGAAATCTTTGGGAAATTTTTGTCAAATTTGTAAACTATTTGGGAAATTTGTAATTAATCTTAAATCTTAAATATTTTTAAATATTCTAAAATAATTTGAAACCTTTTAAAATAGGTTTGAATGATTTTAAATCTTTTAAATCTGGTGTACTGAATCCTTTTTAAAATGTTTGGAATTCTTGTATTCTTTTGAAATCTATATGAAATTTTTATGAATTTTTTATGAATTTTTTAAATCTTTGTGACATCTTTCTGAAATCTTTTGTATTTAGAAATCATGAAAATATTTTTAATCTGTGTAAAATCGTTTAGATTTTATAAATCTGGTTTATCATACCTGTCACGTTTTTGTAACATGATGTACACTCAAAAATTGAGTGGTGAAACCCCTGAAAAATCCGTTATATCTCCATGGCTCATTTTAATTTTTAAACTCAATTAATTTCGAAATTTTCAACTAACAATTTTTATCATTTGTAAGTTGAATACAAAAAAAAATCATTCTATATTAACAAAGACAATATTAAAAACGTATAGAATTATTTACAATATTATGGTATGTTCATTGCGGTATATAAAATAATTGGTAAAGTCTGACAAAAGTACCTCTTTATTTATTCTGCAATGAGTAAAAGATCAATTATATATTGAAAAACAAAAAACTTTTCAGTAGCAAGTTGTCTCCTAAACGAGAGGTTGCTTTCATAATAGACTAAAATATTCAAATTACTTTTCGAATTTCAATAAAACAACTGTTTTAAAAGAAAACAAATTTAATTCAAGGTTCTCGTGAAAAATTCAATGGAGAATTCTTTTTTGTCTCGAGATAAATCAGAAAAAGGATGAAAATTTTTTTAAAAACATTTTACTGTGATTTAACAAATCCGTGGTCATTTTTTATTTCACCTGCTAGTAAACCATGCTTTTTGTCCCTGAGTTTGTTAAGAACGTTATAATTAGGTCTCGTGCATGAATAAGGTAAACTTTTTCCTCTGCATTTTTGAAAAAAAAAATTGAAACATTTTTCACAGTATACATAGAGCTTTTTCTAAATTTTGGACCCAAATATTATGACCGAATATTATGACCCACATACTACGACACCAATATTTAAAGCACCCGCTTTTAGGCGACCCATAATTATTTAACGCCATTTAAAGCTTAAATCCCTCTTTTAAACTCGGGGAAACCCTGTAGGCTATTGTTCTAGAATCTAGTTCAAACATCCCAAACATGCATCCTATAGTCCGTTGGTTTTATGGTATACGACTATGAATATACTGAGTCTGTTGTAAGAAAACTCGAAGCGTAGAAAGAAGGGCTAGTTACGAGATCTTTGGTAGAAGTAAGCCGAAAATAAGGAAAGTAATAATTGCATATTGTTATGGCCAGGCGCCAATTCCTACCTGGCTACCTGGGTACGCCCCCTTCCCCTGAAAAATGGTACAGTAAATTTTGCTCAAATCCACTGCAGCTGTTTAAATGTTTTGGTGCTTGGGAAATTCCTGAAGCTAAAATTTGGCCAGATTTGAAATCTCATTAATTAATTACCTAATTTTGGTTTATTTCTCAAACTATCGCATTTCTCAAAATTATCCTTAAATAATTTTGCACGTCAAGTTCAAAAGTATAAATAGTCTCATTTCTAACTTAATTTTAAAACTCAATAACAAACGACAAGCATTTTTTTTATTGCTGAACTAATTTTTTTATGAAAGTTCATTAAAACTACTATTTCAACATATAAAAAGCAAAATCTGAAGGATTTTTATGGAGTCAAAATAAAAAATGTGGTTTTTAAAATCTAATTTTAGACATTTTGAAGAGGGAACAAAGCAGAAAATTGCATTTGCTAAAGTGCGGACAAAATTTTTTAAACTGATTTAGAAAATTTGTCAAATAATTATACTTTCTTTCAAAAGTAATAAGTGTTTATCTTTTTGTGAAAAATTAATGTTTTTGGTTGAAAAGTCAATTGCTTCAGTCAAAAATGTATTTCATTTTTTGTTAAAAATACATTCTTTGTGACTGAAGACTCACAATTTTAGTACAGAAATAAAGTTCACAAGATATATTAATTATTTAAACAATTTTAATTTAAAAAATTAAGAGTTGGACTTTTTTTACAAGTTAATTTGTTCAGGGAATCAACTAAGAATGTCCACCGAATGACTCGTTTCTATGTTGCTTTGCAAATTTACAAGAACCATTAATTAATTTAACAATTTCAATTTAAAAAATTAAGAGTTTGCCCTTTTTTCTACAAGTTAATTTGTTTAGGGACTCAACTAAGAATTTTTAACGGATGACTCTTTTCTATGTTGCTTTGCAAATTCAAAAGACCTATTAATTATTTAAACAATTTTAATTTAAAAAATCCGCCTGCTCCGCGGGCATATCCTCCTTGCGCTCCGCACTCGGTATTTGTATATTCCTTACACTTGTGAACAGATTTCTTTAAACTAAAGGTCAAAACATCGACAACAGTAATTTGGTGATAGTGACTTCTTTTTTGTTAAAGCTCCTTCGGCTTTAACGAATGCATTCTCATCGCGTATCTCGTGCTTCGCACTCGAATTTGTATCTCAACTTGTATATCATTTCCATAAATGTATATTATTACAATTCATAACATGCATTGATATTAAAACAGACGTAGTTTCATTGTGTCTTTTAAAAAAATGCGCATTCTTCAAAAAAGTTTGTTATTAAACATTTTACTGCAACTTCTGCCGGTTTTTCAAAAACTGAATTTACACATTTCCAATTTTATTTTTACGATTTAAACGTAGCACATACGGTCGAAACATTAGCCTCACCTTTTTTCAACATCTAAATGAAATACCTACCTCAGTGACCCACACAACTTCGATTAACGAGGGTTTGGGGGGGTGGGAGGTTAGTTTCAATCAAGAGTCATAGCTGGTTAGTGTTTTATGCTGAGAAGTTCAACCAACCTTTAGCAGCGTTGTATTAGATGGGAGTTCATATGATCTCATTTTCACATTCCTGATCCACGGTGGCAAAAAAATGACATTTTTGGTTCAAAATAACGTACAGCCCACAAATATATTGAGCGATTTGAACAAAAAGCTGTTAATATTTCTAAGAGAGTTGTCGAGCCTGATTTTTCAATTAGGTTTCCAATTTTTTATAAATAAACAAACAAATATGATGAAAAAATGGCCATTTTATCTATTTGACGTTCACAGTGCTCGTCAATAACAGGAAAAGTGTTGAAATCGCCTAAGTTTCATAAACTAATATTAGCTAAAGATGTTCCAGTATTATATATATTATTAAATAACAAAACTTTAAATGAACAAATTATTTGTTGAAAACATAGTTTTTTATGATTTTCCATAATCATACGTTTTTTCTAGTTATATTACAAGAAATTTTTTGAATAATTATAGTAATCAGGCATTTTTCGACAGAAAAATTCGTTTTTTTTCGTTGTACATTTTTTAAAATTCGGAACTTTATATTTGCGGCAAAATTAATAATTCGTTTATTAATCGTATTATCTTCTAAACAAATTTAATAAAAAAATGCATTATTCGGGCATTTGTCGGCAGAAAAAATCGGTTTTTTCAATGCCAGTCTTTTCAGATGGGAACTTGATGGGAATTTCAGTAACATTAATAATAAGTTGACAAATTTTATTATTTCTTTAAACAAATTTGATGAAAAAATGCATTGATCAGGCTTAAATAATGCATTTATTTATTTTTTTTTAAATATAAAATTTATTAGCCAATAATGAATTTCGCTGAAATCATCATGAACTTCCCAATTAAAAAGACTGAAATCGAAAAATACGACTTTTTCCGTCCACAGAT
Source organism: Belonocnema kinseyi (assembly GCF_010883055.1). Lineage (NCBI taxonomy): Eukaryota > Metazoa > Arthropoda > Insecta > Hymenoptera > Cynipidae > Belonocnema > Belonocnema kinseyi. The sequence goes on along the minus strand of NC_046665.1, from coordinate 25,989,485 downwards.
GCCCGAATAATGCATTTGTTTGTTAAATTTGTTTTTAAAAATCATAAAATGTTTTAACTCATCATAAAAGTTGCCGAATTTATTATAAAGATCCCAATTAAAAGTCTGATATCGAAACAAAAAAGAATTGTTCCGTCGACAGATGCCCCGAAAATGCATTTGCTTCTTAAAGTTGTTTTTAAAAAAATCATAAAATTGATCAACAAATGATGAATTTTGCTTAAATTGGCATGAAGTTCTCAACTGAAAAGACTGCCGTTGAATAAACCGAATTTTTCTGTCGACAAACGCCCAAATAATGCATTTCTTATTAAATTTGTTTATAAAATCATAAGATTAATCAACAAATTATTAATTTTGTTAAAATTATCAAAAATTTCCGAATTAAAAAATTTTGACATGAAAAAAAACAAATATTTCTGTCGAAAAATGCCTGATTACTGCATTTGCACATTAAATTTGTTTACAATATAAACAATCATAATCAGACGAGAAATTTTTTTACATAGTATTGCTGCGATTCCAATTTCTTGCAACATAACTTGAAAAACGTGTATTTATGGAAAATCATAGAAAAAATTTTCTCAACAAATAATTTGTTGATAACAAATTTTTTTTGCTGCAACTCTGGTAAATTTCGGTTTTAAATTTTTAAAATTTTTGTCGAAGTTTCTTATAGATGGGTGAAAGACTTGCAAATAACACAGGCCAACAAAATTTGACAAAGGTCCGGAACCAGAGACCAGACCTAGTATACCCGAAGGTTTTTGCTGCGCTGAATCCGAATCCGACCTCAGAA
>NC_046665.1:25938332-25988586 GCF_010883055.1 Belonocnema kinseyi | reverse complement strand
AGGGTGATGGAATTTTTCTGAGGTCAGATTCGGATTCAGCGCAGCAAAAACCTTCGGGTATAGTAGGTCTGGTCTCTGGGTCTGAGAATTGTTGGCCTGTGTAATCTAAATTTTCAAAAAATTATTATTTTCATAAATCCAAAAATCTCCTTCAAAATTTTCACTAGATACCAAATATATTTCAAAACTATTCTAGCTGAATTTTTTGATTAGCCCAAAATTTAAAAAATTAGTGCCTGCATAACCTAACTGTTAACCGCGAAGCATAATTATCGCAATGAGAATGTAATCGTCAAGGCCGTAGGTACTTTTAGAACCTTCTTTAATGACAAATTAAAAAAAAAAGTGTTCAGCTTCACTTAAAAAAAGGGAAAATGATTAAACATCCACAGCAGGGCTCTATTAGGGTCAGGAAAAACAAGATGTGAACATTATTTTGCAATATCAGAATAAGCAGTACCAGACCACGGTACACACACACAAAATTGTAATAGACATTTGATACAATAGTTTTTAACATAGAATTTAGAAAATTTCGCATTGTGTTCTGTGCACAAATTTGGAGGGTAATGCAAAGACCGAGCGCGGAGCGCGAGATAAATATATTATCGAGTGCGAAAGTCATCCTTTTTGGTTAAAAATGAGCCGTTTTTAGATCAAAAATTAAATTTTTTTGGTAGAAAATTATTTCTTATTAAAAAATTCATAGTTTAATCGTGAAAACTCAACTAAAATCTTTTTCAACATCTGTTATAGAAGAAACTTAATTTGTTGTATGAAAATGCAACTTTTTGATTAAAAATCGTTTTTGTTTGCTTTATAATTCAACTAATTTGTTTAAAACTTTTGTTAGAATCGCTTTGTTAAGAAATCACTTTTTTTGTTAAAGATTTATATTTTAGGCTGAAAAGTTATCTCGTTGGTTAAAATTTTAATTATCTTGTTTTCCATTTTTTAAGATTGATATATTTTAGTTAAAAATTCGCGTTTTTTTTTTAAACAAATTATTTTTTAGTTTGAAATTGTCTTTTTTTGCGTAAAAAATGCATCAGTTTCTTGGAAAATTAATTTTTTTTAACAGTCATATTTTTTGTTTAAAAATTGAATTTTCATCAAGCAAATTTGTCTTCTGGTTTGAAGGTTTAATAATTTAGATAAACTTTTATTTATTTTTTGAGTAAAAAATCTTTATTTGTTGGAAATTCGGCTTTTTGGTTTTAAAATTCTTTTCCTTTGTTATATAAATTTCATTCTTTTTTTATTGAAATATAAACTATGACACTTTTTCCTTGGTAATTTGTCTTTTTGAGTTAAATATATAACTATTATGTTAAAATTTCAATAATGTTGTTGAAAATTCCAGTATTTTGTTAAGCAGTTATCTTTTAAAGTAGAAAAAACTTTTTGTCTTGTTTGAAATAAATTAATAAATTTTAAAATTTTTAATTTGTATATGAAACACTTCAAACACTGTAATTCCTGCACATGTCTGAGCTAGAAAATAATTTATATTCAACCCCCGATATAACTTGAACAATAAAAATATTGTTAAAAATCATAAATTCTTAAATTCTCCTAAATTATTTTAAATTCTCCTAAATTCTGTCACATTCTCGGTTATATAAGCTGAACTTAAATTCTCGGGAACTAAAAATTAACAGAGACAGAGAGAGAGAGAGAGCTAGAGGGGGGGGGGGGGGGAGACAGACAGAAACATTCGTAAAAACCTGTCTTTTGGATTTAGGGGGTTTTAAAACGTGGACATTTGGCAAAAAGGGGGAGGGGGTGGGTCAAATTTTACACAAATCTAATACCTGCTCTTGATGAGAATTTAAAAATTAAAAGTTCGCCTTTTTTCTACAAGTTAATTTGTTGAGGGACTCAACTAAGAATATCTATCGGATGACTCTTTCTATGTTGCTTTGTAAATTTACAAGAACTATTGATTATTTAAAATTTTTTAATTAAAAAATTAAGAATTTACCTTTATTTCTGCAAGTTAATTTCTTTTTGAAATCAATTAAGAATGTCCATTGGATGACATATAACAATAAGGCGAACATATAACCAATATTATTATTACCTTTGGTAATATAATGAAAAGTTGTACGCACTGACATTTTCATGTTTTTTTCAAACTTACATAAAAATTTGTAGTGTTGCGCAATAATTTATTTTGCCGGGTCAGACGGTGCCCATGCCAAATAAAAGTTCATAAACCATAAATAAAGCACACATATGAGCTTCTACTTCGGTTTGAACATTTGTCTGTTTTGGTCTAAGCTGTTCTGTTTTTTTTTTGTGTTGAACTAGTATTTCTAATTACCTTTCATACAAAAATATGGCCGCTGCGCGGGTACGCTCTCACACTTCGCGCTTGTTTTCGTAAGTTTAATTCGTATACTTTAACTACATTTTTTCAAATATTGTAAATACTAAAACTTAAATCTAAAACGGTGATTTAAACTTCTGAGAAATTAAAGCCATAAATTGTTATCTGAATTTTTTTCGATCTGATTTTAAAGAAGGTTCTAAAAGCACCTACGGCTTTGACGATTACATTCTCATTACGAAACTCGCGTTTTGCGCTCGTTAATTCGCGTCCACTTGAAAAACTTTATCAAGATAATTTGTAAATCTTCTTAAAATCCACAAAAATAACGTTTTAAACTTATGGATCTCTTCCAAAATCAAAATTACATATTTTTGAAACTGATCCAACTTTTGGAAATTTTGTCTAATTGAAAAATTTCATGATAATAGTTTCGAAAATATATATTTTACATCTATTAGAAATTTTGATTGATATTTCTGAACCTATTAAACATTTTTTTTTGCTTTTTTAGAAAATTTTCGAAATGTTGAGAAGCATATAACTTTTCTAATTTTCACCTGAATTAAAAATTTTATTTGGATAATTTGCAAGTCTTCTACTCATTTATAAGAAACTTGGACTAAAAAATTTTATTTTGAAACTTTTTTTTTTTAATTTTGAAAATGCTCTAAACTTTTTAATTTTGGTTAGAAATATTTGTTTAACGAACTTATCCTTTATTTTGGGAACCTTAAGAAGTGTATGAAAGGCTGACTTGATTGGAAAAATCCTTCAAAAGTTAGCATGGCTACAACATTACTAAGAGTTCAAATCTGGCCAAATTTTAGCTTCCGGAATATCAAAACATTAAAGCCTCGGTTCCGCCTTGCTTTCCCGAACCATCCTTCATCGGTATCGCCTCGGCTTTTCCGGGGAATGCGACATATGTGCGCTAGTGGAGCATACAGCTCGCGGGAACGTTCTTTTGCCGCTCTGACGCGCTAATGCTTATTAGCGTTCTTTAATGAATATTTAAAGTTAAAATATGATTACACATTATGCTTTTTTGTCAATTCCTGATTAATTCGATATCGAACACGACTATGTTTCGATTTTTTCAAAGACTTAAGTTCGTTGTATTAGTATTTCATTTTGTACCAATGAAAGATTTATTTTGCTAAGTATAAGAATAGAATATAAGAAACAAAAAGGTATAAAGACAGGTATATTTTCAAGTCATTTGGAGATTAAGAAATTTGACACTAATTTTATTTTTTTATTTTTTTAAGTACAATTTCCAAATTTTGTGGCGTCTATTTTCTACCAGGAAAAAAGAAATGATTCCACTGGAGCGCTTTGAAATGCATATCTTAAAATTTCAGATTGGCAAAGTTGCATTTCAATTGTTTCGGGACTGTTTGAATTGGTCAGCTCTTTGGACTTAATTAAATCTGCCAAACCACATTCGGAGATGTACTCGTTCTATAGTTTAAAGACATTATTTATAGGCGAACAAAACCTAAAAAAAAATAAATTAAGTTCAATTCGTAATTTACGATTGAAAGAAGAAACGCATGAATCGTTTCAAGTTCTCAATGAAATGCAGTTTGAAGGATGTCAAACTGAATGGAGAAGTACAGGTTTCCTTTTACAGAAACGAATCTGCATCATACGATTGATGTTTGATGAAGTCCGATGAACTGTATAATGCAGATTAGGCTCTTCATTATTTAATTTTAGGGAATGGAAAGTGACTGCAAGTAAATTTGAATAGGAAAATGCAGATAAATTCGGGACTGTCTATTTTAAATTGGGCTTAAAATCAATTTTAGCACTGTTTTTACTAGTTTAGAACAATAAGTAAATACAAAAATTAATATTTTTCGGAAACCAGGTGTTCAATGTAGAATGTCCATCGTACTCAGTGAAAAAAAACACATTTCCTGTTAAAACTGTGTTAGTCAAGAAAATAATTACTTTGCTAAATCATACAAGTTCTAACACACCATAAGCTAAAATGAACTTTAGTTAATGCATATATAAAAACTTTTGGTTCGCATTATGTAAAAATATTAATTATAGATGAGCAGAAATTAAATATAAATTCTAACCTAACTTTTAGGTTATAATTTTTTAGATTGTAAATATTCCATGTATAAATTAATCCAAATTTATTTTAGGTTGACTTTTATGTCCAGGTAAGTAAATTGAAGCTTGCAATTTCTTTAAACTCATATAATATACCAAAATAACGATCTTTTTGACAAAAACAGTTTTAACATAAATCGTGTTCTTTCGTGGTTTACGCTGAAAATAATACATATTTAACACTTAGTTTTCAACAAATCTTAATTGCTTTTATCCCCTTAGTAGTTTAAATGATGCGAAATAATTAAAAAATGGTTGTTAAGCTCAAATTAAAATCAAAATCCTACCTCATGGTTTCACGAGTTCACATTTTGGCCGCATTGAAAGTATAGTTGGCGTATTGAAGCGCAGCGGATCCCAATAGTATTCTTATGATTAACCGTCGTTTTTTAATCGATAACGAAATATTTCTTGGTGAATCGTAAAATAATCAATTCTTTGATTCACTGGTACCTCTAACCTATCGTCAGAAATCTGCCATTCCTTTTTAAGATACACATTTCATACGATTTGAAATACAATTGAAATGCGGTCAATCGTTTCTTGTTTCCTGGGTGCGTACGTACTTCAATCACTTTAAGTATTATATATTTTCAAAATTGTATGAAATTTGCATCTATAAGATGTGCATATTAGATCAGTCAGTCATAACACTCATAAACTCATATGTTCATTTCACCGTCGATTTTATAATTGTATATTCATGTCTAAAAGTAATACATTTTTAACATAAGAAAGTTTTTCTATACTGCAAAAAAGTATTTATAGAGCCTCCTAGACTTTTTTATTTTCATGTATATAGACTTTACATACTTTGAAAGATTTAAAAAAATTCACAATGATATCGAAATGTTTAAAGGATTATACAAACATTTCAAATATTTTATATTATTGCAATTTGCTTACAAGATTTTAAGAAATTTCAAATATCTTAATGATTTCAAACAATTTCGAAAATTTTCGGAACGATTATTGTACGAATATTTCTAGGAATTCATCAAGTTTTCAATATAACTCAAATCATTTTTTAAATCTTTTAAAGATTTCAAAGATTTTGCAACTTTTTTAAAAGATTCAAAAACATTACACACAAATATGAAGAACTTACATAGATTTTACATACTTGAAAAGATTTCAAGAAATGCATAAAGATTTCAATCCATTTAAAGGACTGCTCGAAAATTTCAAAGGTTTTAATTTTTTCAAATTAATATAACAGATTTCTTAAAGATTTCATTAATATTTCAAAGAATTCATGAAGTGTTACAAATTTGTCTAAAAATTTCACAATAATTTCAAGTTAAAAAAAAACTAAAAGATTTCACACAAATTTCAAGATTTACCACCAATTTTACATACTTTGAAAGATTAAAAAAAAAAATTCACAAGGATTTCGAAATATTTAAAGGATTATATATATATTTCAAATATTTCAAACTATTGAAAAATTGTTTACAAGATTTTAGGAAATTTGAAATATTCCATTGGTTGTACAAAAATTTCAAAAATGTCGGGACGATAGTACGAATATCTAAAAGAATTCATGAAGTTTTCAAGATATTTAAAAAAATTCTACAAATGTCTCAAAGATTTGCAATTAAAAAAAAATAAATGCACTAAGATTCCAAACTATTTAAAGGATTGCACATAAATTTAAAAGATTTTCATGTTTTCAAATTAATACAACAGATTTGATAAAGGTTTCATAAATGTTTCAAAGAACTCATGAGGTTTTTAAGATATTTCTAAACATTTCTCAAAGAAAAATACCGAGACTAAAAGTATGTCTCGCCCCGTTTCGTCTCGTACTTCTGGATTTCTCGCTCCGTGGCAACCCTATAATCAATCAAACTTTAAAAAAAATAATAATGATATTAGTAATATTGGCTTCAAGGATTTACAAAATAAAATTATTTTTTTCTAAATTTTCTAGGAATTGCGGAAGAGAGACGTACGAACTCGAGGTTGTGTCAAATTCATTTTAGAGGTAAGGCATTCACAACATATCAAAATGAAAAGCTTGTACGTAGTGCAATTCCCATTCACCATGATCAAGATAACTTTTTTTTGGATTTTGATCCAGCGAAAGCTGCGCGAAAATACGAGGTAAACGAATTCATTCCTGTTTCCCATATTTCATTATCTACAATTACTTTACCATTTCTGAAGGATATCCAGGATAAAAATGCGAGTGATAGTTCAATGAAAAACAAGAATAAAAATAAAAATAAAGAAAATAATTGTGCTAGTGTGTTGAAAGAAAGTGAAATAAGTGAACACATTAATAGTGACAGTGCGATAAAAAAAATCATGGAAGTATTGGTGATCAAAACTTGTTCGACCAGAGATTTCATACTTATGAAAAAGAAATTAAAGATAAAATATTTTAATTACAAAAATGCGTGCTGTGATAGAATCACAGCAAGCAGCAATGCAAAGAATGCAGCAGGAGCTCGATGATGAAAAGCGTAAAAATAGAAGTGAAGAGGAATTTAATGTCAACGGATTTTTGGATGATAGAATCATAACAAATGAGGCCCAAAGAGCAATGATCAAGTTGAAACTTAGGCCTACTACAAGGACAACCCAAAGTTACTCTGAAGAGAAGATGAATTGGACCATGAAGCAGCGTTTTTATTCATCATCAGGATATGACAGAATGAGGCAGGATGGCATAATACTACCTCATAGCCGAACTGTTGAGAAGCGCGTTGCAAAACTTGAAACAAAAGTTGCAAGAAATGCCAGAATGTGCAAGAAGGTGCATTGCAAAGTTCGACGAGATGGACATAATGGAGAAGTTGGAGTACGATTCTTCGAAAGATATCATCGAAGGATTTGAAGATCTTGGACCACTGGGTAGGACTACAAAACGAGCAAATAAAGGGTTCACTATAACTTTGAATAGTTTGGACACTTTTAATCCATGGCGGGCATTTTTTTCTACGCATTATCGAACAATGGTGTTAGCGCAAAAGATTTGGTAACTCTGATCAGAATGTGCATCGATAAAGCCACAGAATGTGGTGTGGATGTGCAAATGATTGTATGTGATCAGGGAGGGCCAAATAGATCAGCCTATACACAGCTTGGCGTCACTACAGAGAATCCGTTCTTTTATCACAAGAATATAAGAATCCTTGCCACGCAGGATTCTTGTCACGCAGTCAAAAATTTAATAAGTGCATGGCAAAGATACAAGGAACTTGTAATCGACGGCGAGTACGTAGCATTCAGTGACGTATATAACACTTGGGTAGCTGATAAATGTAATAAATTATCTAATACCCTTGGTCATTTTAGCGAGACTCACATGCAGTCTAATAACTTCCAATGCCAAAACGTCAGAATGGCTTTTGAACTTGTGAGTCATAAACTTTCATGTGCTATGGAAGATGCATTCGTAACAGGAAAAGTTGTCACACGGACGATCAAGAAAACGATCTGGTTCACGGACAGCATGAATGACATTGTGGATGTAAGCAACAGTAGCAACTTTTATGATGCAAATCCACTGAAAAGGTCTCTTTCTACAAAAAATCCAAAATGTTTTGCATGGTTGGAAAACTTTTTAGACTGGGGATCAACCATCCGAGTGTGGAGCACAAGTAAGAACGACAAAAAGTTGATAAGCTTACCCTGTTTTAATGCACTCCTTATGACAGTGAAGGGACTTTTGGAACCTTCCAAAAGTATGATTGCACTTGATCCTGAATTTCAATAGTGTACAAAGATATGCAATACAAATTCAGTAGAGCAATGGTTTTCCAGAGTACGCGGACGAAATGGATTTACTTCAAATCCCACATGCCGAATAGTCCGGCTGACAATACGTCATTTTGTTGCTGTTAAGAACGTCGCATGTTCAAAGAAAGAGAATACCTGTCCAGAAAATGGAAATCATTTCCCAGCATTAACTCCAGAAGAAATAACAGGTCCAAGGTCCAAGAATTATCACCATTTCAGGAAATCAGCGGAAAACTAGAGAGGTTGTCAGTGACATATTTTGCAGGCTATACAGTGTTCAAAACTATGGAGAAATTAAAATGTGATCGATGCTTGGAAGATATGCAGAAAGCTCCACATGCGGAAGGAGACAAAAATGATCAATACATAGAGTACCGAGAATATGAAGCAGATTATAAAGCTTACAAAATTAATCTGCTTGCCAGGCCTAACTTGAAAACGTTTGTTAAGAACTTCAGTAAGAAAAAAGAAACGTCTCATGGATTGAGAAAATCATTAATAGAGGATGCTAAACACAAAATGCATGAAGTGGATCCAGAATGGTATTCGAAAGGACCTTGTCAGGATGATCGGGAATTTGCAACATATACATTATTCACTGCAAAAACCCACAGACATTGTACCTTATAGAATAGAGCAGCAAAAGAAGATAAAAGTAAGAAGAGACAAGTAAAAGCCGCTAAAAAAGAGAGACTGCCAAGAAACGTGACCATCAGGCAAAAAGTCAAAAGAAACCTGCCAAAGAAGTGGAAGGAGAAGAACAAAAGCACTCGAGGAAAAGGCGAAAACTTAGGATTATAAAGCACGAATAGATGAAGTGTCGTTATAAATAATTTTTTAGAAGAAGTTCGAATGAATTTCAAATCAAACCATCGAGAACTTTAATTTGGTGATTGTGAATTCTCTTATGTTAAATCTCCTACGGCTTTAACAAACACATTGTCATCACGTATCTCACGCTCGCATTTTATGTCGTTAAAAATGCGAAATTTTCTACATAATGTTGAATTCTATTATATGAAATGTATATTATATTTATTTCTGTACCTCTGCCTGGGGCTGTTTATTCAGATATTGAAAAATAAAGTACAAATTTCCTTTTTGATGATTATTTTAATACTGGTTTCTTATTTTGCCTTCAATTTTATTCTTAGCCACCCTGAACAATGTTGATCATTTCAAGAAGTTTACATTATTACCATTTATAATATGCATTAGTATTGCAACAAAAGTATTTTTATTGTCTTATTTTTATGATTAAAAAAGCGCATTCTATTAAAATAAAACTTATTATTAAACATTTTACTGCAACTGGTGTCATTTTTCTATAAATCTAATTTGTTATTATTCAATGAAGATGTAATTTAGGCGAAAAATGTTGCTAAATAAAATGTTTGGTATCTTGTTTTTGTTTTTTCCCAAAAGCTCCTTTTTTACTCTTAATGTATTTTATGACCCGAGTTTATAACAAACTTGTAGATAGTTTTTGTTCAAAAAACTTTTGTCTTTTAATTTTGTTCGACTCGTGTGTGTCGTTTTTCAAAAAAAAAAATGGTTTAACTTTGCATCTTATTTTTTACGATTGAAATACAATCTACTTGTCCTATCGAAAAATCATTAGTAACAAATTTATAGATCTTCTTTTGGTAAAAACTTTAGGCTGTTAATTTTAATTGGTACCTTAATTCGTTTCTCGAAAAATTGAATTTTTAAATTTTGAATATTATTTTGTACGATTAAAACAAAAATATGTGTCCTATTAAACAAATATCCATGACAAATTTGAATCAGTTTTCGCTATTTTTTAGAAGAGCAACTTTTCTCTATTTATTTTTTTCATAGCTCGTATCGTTTGTCCTAAACTTAAATTTTTTATTTTTAAAGTTTTTTTTTTATTTTCACTAAAAACAAAAACTACGCATCATATTGAAAAGTGATTAATGAAAAATTTGTAGATCTTTTCAGGGCACGCAATTTTAGTTAATTCATTTTTTGTAGCTTGCATAGGTAGACCAAAAGTGGAATTTTTGATTTTGCATTATTTTTTATATGATCAAAATTTAAATTTTCTACTTTTCAACAAAATTCAAAAAGTTGTATGACAATCTTGCCAGCCTTTCAAAAATCAACGTTTTTCTTCTCTTGAATTTTTTTTATACGATGCCTTTTTTGGCTGAAAATGTTCCTTTTGGTTCATTTTTTTGGATTTAAAAATGCTATAACTCTGATCATTTTCTTTTTATTGAACAAGTCATTAGGATTAATTGTTCGAATTTCCGAGTACTATAAATAGCCGTACATCCAATTTTTAAATATTGAAAGAAATAGTCTGTAAATATTTTGAAATGGCGCTCACTTTTTGAATTTTCATCATAAATACATGGTTTGCGAACTCGTTCTTTCTTTTCAGGCCTTAAAAATGTGTGCCAAAGCAGAATCCAATCTGATCAATCTTTCGAAAGTTATCATGCCTACACAATATAAACTACAGACTACAGACACATCCGTAAAAATCGTTTTTTCTGACTCAAGGGGTTTCAAAACGTGTAAACTGTATGAAAACCGAAAAAGTGAAATTTTACATAAAACCAATCCCTTCTCATTAGGATGAGGATGTAAAAAAAAATTAAATAAAGAGAATATAAAATTCGTATTAGGTCTAATACACTTAATAAGAAATTAATCTGCCATTTTATTTTCTGAATGGCAGGGTGGGTAGGCCTGTGAACGGAATACAAGGGGAACCACTGAAAAAAAACGAGTCGTAGCTGTACCTCTTCGGTGGCATGGAAACGAGCTGATTGTAATAATTTGAACAAAATTTTTATCAGGAGTAATTAACCTCATAATAAATTAATCCACCATCACAGAAAAAAAGGGTAAAAAGTAGTCCAGTTAAAAATAATGGGTGTAGTCTCGGAATGCAAACAAATTATGATCGGTAGGGGTTACATATAAGAAATGATTGAGTTTTCATTAAATCATTGCCAATCTCCATTTTCTTGCATGCCGAGAGAACCCCCAGTATTTTTACTTGAATTACTTTTTGTTTTTTTTTGCGATTGTATTTTTTAATGGCAGGGAGAAAAAGCCTGAGTGCGAGAGATCTCAGTCCGAACGTCGCGCTCACACCAGTTCTACATGGACGCGTAACGCATTACTCTGTCTCTTTCTATCTGCGCGTTTTACTGTGAAAGAAAGAGACAGAGTATTACGTTCGACGCCAAACGCAGCCGATAATGCGTCTATGGCGAACTAGTGCCACTAATGAGTTACCCCGCACTTCGCTCTCGGATATTTTCTCTTTGCATTCGGAATGCTTAATGTAAACTTTCGCGGAAAAATCTCTTTCAGATCCCAGTTTTTTATGCATCCTTAGTTTGAATTTTCTACCTAATTAAGTATAATTGAAGATGACATTCCTCAAAGCTCTGTTGGCTTTGAGGTAGATTCTAATCGTGACGCTTGCGTTTCGAGCACGATTTTCGACAGACATTTTTAAATGTATATTTGTTTTCTGAGATAACATCACAATATTAAAAGGTACAATATTTTCTTTAGACTTTTAACGTATTTTGCATCTTTTGGCGTAAAATTGGCATTTTATATGTTTGCATATGCATATTTATTTCGACAAATAAATTAAAAACGACGACTTCTATCGAAAAATGGTTTAACGCAATTTTGCAGGAATGTTTAAGAGCTGAAATTTCTTCCAAAATTTTTCCCTGCATTTCGCGTCACTTGGCTCAATATTTTGAATTTTTGACAGATTACATATTATTTTGATAAATAAAACCAAAGTTACAAGTCCTGTCCCAAATGTTTAAAGAAAATTTTGCGCCAATTTTTAAAAGCTGTAATTGCCCCTTAAGACTTTATCTCGTATCTTGCGTTGTTGGGTTCTCCTGTGGTTTTGCCAAAAATTTGAATTTGTAACATTTTGTCCTATTATAATACTTTCGCAAACATAAATGATGAGGATGTAAAAATTATTCCATATTTTAATGAGTGAAGACTTATTTTATGCATTAGAATTGTAATTTTAATTACAATTTCTAAGTTTTTTTATATTTTTTATCTTAAAATTATTTCTATTAGAACGTTTTCTATGTAAAATTCTGAATTCAAATTTGAAATAAGATGTCCTAATTTTCATGGTTTTAATTAAAAATAATTTATCATTAAAGGCTTTTAATTCGAAATTATATAATCTTTATTGCTTAAATTCGATTTATTTTTACTTTGCAAGCGTTTCGCATTTAAGAGATCAATTTAATAAATTCTGAAATTATTTGATTTTTATCCTTGCGAAATAATAGCAGAATTTTTATTTAAATACTGCAACCTTACAAGTTATACATTTGTAGATAAAAGAAAAAGTTTCGAATAATAGTACAAATTTAGTAGAAGTTTATGGAGTTATTTTTTACATAGAATCGATTAGTGGAGTTTACTCCTAATCTAGGATCAATATTGATTAGATTGTATCAAATTATTCAATAGAAAGTGGCCTCAAGGAATTGAAAATGTAATACATGTTTCTGTGTCCATTTTTAATAAACATTTATATTATTTAAATTTAATAGACCGAATTTGTGTAATACCAATTCAAAAAATAAATATTTACTTAATTGCAAAATTAGCATTACAATTAATTTATGTGGCGAACCTTTAATATTGTTACTAATTTCATAAATAAAATAAGTATAAGAATTGCAAAAGTATTATAATTTTATAGTAATTTGTTATTTTGTAAATCATATCAGAATACCTGCTTCTACTTTATCGGTGTTTAGAGAAATCTTTGCTAAGACAGGGATTTGCTGCGAGGAGCAACGGTTAATATAAATTTAAAATCCTACCCTTAGAGCAACGATTTTACCTACAGAGAAAGAAGGAGCAAGGCAGTACGAAGAGGGCAGCAGCTACGCACCCGACGAAAGTAGTAGCTATATATATTTTTTCTCCCCACTCCGTCGCCACTTGCCGCATCTATCTTATAATATCTTTGCCTTAACGCAAGCGCAGTAGCTAATGGTGGCCACATTGCCATCACTGGCGGCCTTTATAGTGCTTGTTCTCTAAAGTCCAGGGTTATGCAGTGACGCGTCACTTGAGGTTTCTGACGTGTTATATGTAAAAAAAGTATTATACGTAAAAAATTCTGTAAAAAACGTAATAAACATAATAAAGATAGTGGACTCGGATAGAGCATAACATAACCTCACTTTGTTTAATTATGCTTATGTGTACCTGAAAATCTAAAATCTGTAGCACTTTTCCTGATCATTAAATTTTTTTCTAAAACGATTCTAAAAAAATCAGTTTACAGCCGAATGTTTATTTCGTAATAATTTATTACGTAATAATTTATTACGCAATATTGGATACAAGCGCCCTTGGGTCACAGGCATGTTATCGGCATTTCGATTTGTGAGTGATCGGAAATAGCATTTAGAAAAAACATTTTTGCTGAAAACGAAGAACACAACAGCTTACTATATGTAAAATACTGCCCATCTGCCGACAAACCATGCATTGACGAAGACTGACACATTTACCTTACTACTTTCTTTAATAATTTATACAATCTTCCTTATTTTTTATTTTCTTTGTTTAAAGAGAATGTAATATAATTTTTATGAATTATACTCCAGAACTCGAGACTCGGAAAAGTTTATTTTTCTAAATTAATGTTTATTGCATGTTCATGTAACTTGTGTTGGAGGTATTATATTTATACATAAAAATGTAATATTTATTCATACAAATTATATTTACAATTTTTATTATATTTTGAATTCTTAAACTGTACATTCTAGCTAGTGATGCATTTCGATACGATACTGTCTCGTGATCGGGTCGGGATCGTAATTCCGATACCCGTGCTCGGTTTTCTCTCGGCTCGGCTTTCGCTCGGGAAGTCAATATATCGGCTCGAGATCGTGTCGGCTTTTCGATACTCCTTCGCCAGATGTGTGTCTGTGACGTAACATCTAGCGGTTCACAGTAGGGTGAAATAAAAAACGAGGTTCAAAATGATATATAGAACACAATAATGCACCGATTTTGGATTCGTTTTTTTTAAATTCAGGACTAAATTTTCTACGAACAGTTGAGAGTCGATTTGTTATTTTTTTGCTTATTTAATGTTTATCTTAATGCAAACAGCGAAAAGTATTGAATTTTTTCCTTTCATGTTTTATTGCCGTAGAAAAAATTGATTTTATATTACAGATCACTTTAATTCATTGCAAAGCAGTATAAGAAAAAATAAAAAAATGTTAATTTTCAAAGTTTATTACTATTAGCGGATTTTAATAACAAATAATCTACATTAAGAATATTTGTTTTTAAAGTATATTCCTGGTGTAAAACTGCTTGCTTTTATTGTTTTCATGATACGTGACCATCAAAATTTAGAATTAAATGTTATTAATTACTTCTATAAACAAATTCTATAAACAAATGTACATCACATAAATTAATATGCAGCAAAAAGTGTTTTTTCGTCTACTCTTATTGTAATGATATCACTGATTATATTTTCTGTAAAAATTATACTATCCATTGATATTTGTTTATTTGATAAGCCAAATAAATGAACAAATTCACATTTTAAGAGTTTGAAGCAAAATTAAACCGATTTTTCATCTACTTTTATTGCAATGATATATTCTGAAACAATTTTGTCATGCATTAACATTTGTTAATTTTACGAACAAATTATAGAAACAAATGCACATTTTCGGCATTTTCAAGAAAAAACAATTCATTTTTTTGATCTGACGTTGTTCAAATCATTCACAAATTTAGATATGCATTTGTTAATTTAACGAACAATTTATATAAACAAATGCACATTTTCGGCGTTTTCCAGCAAAAATAAATCGTTTTTTTAATTTGACCTTGTTCCAATCATACCCATAAATTTAGTGATTTTACGAACAAATTATAGAAACCAATGCACATTTTCGGCGTTTTGAAGCAAAAACAAATCGTTTGTCCATCTGATCTTGTTCAAATCATATTCACAAATTTAGTTAAACATTAACATTTGTTAATTTTACGAACAAATTATATAAATAAATGCATCATTGTTCACGCATGCTTTAATTTACGAATAAATATTCGGGTAAAATTACTACTAGATACGGGTGTGTGTATGTGACGTATGCTTTCTTTTAAAACTATATGATTGCAGAAAACGGGCGAAATTTTAGTGTGAGATAAGAGATAGAAGCGAGCGGCACGCGTACGCGATAAGCATTTTGGCGAACTCTTATACTTAAGAAAATATTAAATTAATCAAAGTGTGTGCAAGTAGAACAATTGACAAGTAATAAACAACAATTCATTTAAGTTAAATAGTAGCAATTTTCTTGGAATTAATAAACCAGATCTTCACTCTGATCCTTATCTAGCAACAATCAAACTTAAAAAATAAAATAAAAATTAATTCTCAAAGAATTAAACACATATTTTCGGCGTTTCCATGCAAAAATAAATCGTTTGTTTTATTTGACCTTGCTCAAATCATTCACAAATTTAGTTATACATTTGTTAATTTTACGAACAATTTATAGAAACAAGTGCACATTTTCGGCGTTTTTCAGCAAAAATAAAACGCTTTTTATTTGACCTTGTTCAAATCATATCCACAAATTTAGTGATGCACGAACATTTGTTAATTTCACGAACAAATTATAGAAACAAATGTACATTTTCGGCGTTTAAAAAAAAAAAATAATCTTTTTTTCATCTGATCTTGCTCAAATTATTCACAAATTTAGTTATGCATGTGTTAATTTTACGAACAAATTATATAAACAAGATTTAAGTACGTATTCAGATTGAGTATGCTCATGATTTTATTTTAAATTCGTATTTTGGGTTAAATTTTTTAACATTGCAGTTAAATATTCATCATTTTTGTTCAAAATTCATCTTTTTGGTTGAAAATAAAACTATTCAATTTTTTGTTGATAGCTGTTGTTCTTAGTTTAAAATTAAACAGTTTTGTTGGAAATTGATAATTTAAGTTAAAAATTTGATTATGCATTTAGTTGATAATTCATGTAATTTGTTGAGAAATATTCTTTTTTGGTAGAAAATTAATCTTTTTAGTTTATAATTCATTATTTTAGTTCGAAATTTGTCAGTTTAGTTGAAAAGTGATTATTAAAAATAAAAATTAAACCATTCCATTTTTGGTTGAAATCGATCTTTTTAATTTAAAATTTAGCTATTTCGTTCAAACATCATGTGCTTTGTTGAAAAATAATATTTTCTGATGCAAAGTTATTCTTCTTTGAAAGTTGATCTTCTTGTCTACAAATTCCTCTTTTAGTAGTTTTATTTTCAACCAAAAAGATGACTCTTTGGTTGAAATGAAACTCTTTTATTAAAAGTTAAACTTTCTTGTTAAAAAGGCATCTTTTTGTTTAAAAATCCATGTAGTCCAGTTGAATATTCATCATTTCAGTTGAACATTTATCCCTTCATTTGAAAATTTGTCGTTTCAATAAGAAATCATTTTTTCCCTGGGAATTAAAGAATCATTAGTTGACAAAAATTCATTTTTTGTAGAAAACGAAGAAAAAAGAACAATGACCAATGAATTATTCTCTTAAAAATAATTTTTATAAATAATATTAATATTGATAAAAAATGTAACTATTTTCTTGAAAACCCGTTTATTTGAGGTAGAAATGTCTTTTATAACTAAACATTCAAGTATTCACGTTAAAGAGTTGAAGGTTTCTATCTGAAAAAATTTTTTTATTTCAGTTTAAAATTTAATTACATAATTGAATGGAAATTTATTTTCCTGTTTGAAAATTGAAACCATTCGCTTCATGATATGTGTTTTTGTTTGAATAATAACGTTTATAACAACATATTCAACTTTTTCATTTTCGAATAAACATTCGTTACTTTATTTTTGATAATTCAGATCATTTCTGAAAAAATGTTCTTTTCGGTGTCAAACGAAGTGTCTTGGTTGAAAATTCAACTCCATGTTTCAAAGTTAAAGTGAATTGTTGTAACTTTATTTTATTTTTAAAAAATTTAACTATTACTTCAAAAAAAGCTCTTCTTGGTAGAAAACTTATTTTATAATTAAAAAGGTAATTATTGCAGTTGAAGGTTCATCATTTTATTTGAAAAGTAATTTCTTAAATTAAAAATGCAACTTTTTTTTAAAGGTTCGTTCTTTTTGAAGTAGACAATTAATTTTTTAATTGAAAATGTAACTGCTTCATTTCTGGTAGAAAATTTATCTTCTTGATTTGAAAATTTACCTCTTTGGCTAAAAAATTCATGTATTTGATGAACAATGAGTCTTCTTAATTTCTTATGTAGAAAATCAAAGTACTTCATTAAATGTTGTACTACTTGGTTACAATTTCAATTGATTGGTTGAGGGGCTTAACTATTTTGTTGAAAACTCTTTTTTAGGTGAAACATTACTGTTTTTAAGTAATAATTTAACCATTCCATTTTTTATTCAAAATTCAACTATTGAAGTTTTTATTGAGAATTTATCGTACATATTTGGTTTGTAAATTATTTAATTCTAAGCCAAAGTACAAATCTTCCACTATCTATGGGGGAAATATATTTCAGCATTTTCACTATAGCCACAACCGGTTTAAGTAGGCGGGGGAGGAATCAGGGGGGAACGAGTGACGAAAACCCATTGACAAATTTCACTCTAAGCTCGGTTCAAGTAAGAAAAGCACATCTGCCGAAGGAGTATCGAAAACCCGACCCGATCCCGAGCCGATATAACGACTTCCCGATCCAAAGTCGAGTCGAGTTAAAATATCGCTCGACAGTATCACTAATTCTAACTGATATTATTATAATATTGATTTTATTGATGTCACTGATGATTTACTGCTTCTATTTATAATCACTATTTCTACAGGAATGTATACAACGAATATAACAATCGAGAACGCAATTTGAAAAATATTGCCGAAAATGATACCATTTTCTTTTTTTTTAAGGAAGGACAATTCTTCCCAACATGGATTTTGGCGGTCTGCTGCCTCTATTCATTATCGAAGTTGTAGAATAATAACTTTTTTTCATTCACTTTCAATTTGATGCATGCTACATAATTCCGCATAACGCTACCGGTGCTATTTTAAGGTTATGGCACGAAATGTGAATATGTCGACGCTATCTTAAAACGTATATTACGTTTTGTACAAAACTGAGGGCGTAATATACGCACGTAAATTACGTCAAAAACCTCATGTAATTTACCTAAGGTATATTACGTGCACAACCCTGCTAAAGTCTAACGACTCTAAAGTAATGCCATTTCGGCGGTAGACGCTTTCGTCGAATATGCAAATTTGATGGAGATTTATATTGATCTTGCATTCGACACAAGAATATTAAATAGATTAGTATCCTCTGCTCGTGCGAAGAGGGTCTTAAAATTGTTTATTTATAATAAAACAAAGTACGAAAAAGATTGAATTTGAAAGTTTTATTTCAGAAATGCAAAATTATGACATATTTAATAGGGTAACTAAACGAATTACGGAAGGGGAACCATTTCTCGCAGAAACATGTGCACTGAGTACTTGCATCATGCGGGCATGCACGTGCGTTACACGGCATACCTGGGATATGCGCCTCTATGGACGATACACCTGCTTGCTGATCTAAACGCACGTCGTGCGTGAAAATATGTATAGCGTGCATGCGCCATGTGCGCATGGTATGCTAAAATTGTTGTCTGGGTATGTTTTTAAAAATGTGGTTAGTGAGTGTCAATCTTGTCCAATGATAATGACTCTTGTAGATCTCATAACAAAAAATAATCACATTGAATTGCTTTGTTTCAAACGATTTTTGTTTCAAAATCGAGTTCAGTGCAATCGAATGTCTACCACCGAAATAACAATGGAACGACGCACGCTTCAAGCAAGCATGAGACTCGCACGATGCGACCCATATCGCACGAAAAGGGTAAGCGCATTAAGCGATTAAGTGATTGGTAAGTGCGTGCGTGCCAAATGAGGCTCATTCAGCCATCACTCATGTTATTTCGTCATAGTCCTTACTGAATACATGTATAAACAATATGTCAATAATATTTTGTCTCAAGCAAATTCGATTCAGTTGAATAAGATTAACATTTTATTTCAAATAAATTATGCATTTATCTTATTTCAAATGATATTTGTACCTGCGCATTTTACACCCGCAAAATGTCAAACTTCACGGTTCACCGGACATTGTTGCCAACCTTGCCGTCAGGCTGGTTATGTGAGCGTCAAGTTGTGTTGTACGAATCATGCTTTTGCAGTAGAAAATTGCATCGAACTTTATAATATCTGTATTACATATATTCTTCGTGTCTATTTGAGCCTATATTACTTTGCGTGCCACGAATTGCGTTGAAACTGGTAAGTAAAAAGGTAACCAGAGGTATTACCGACGCCCTAAGAAAAAGTTTTTAGAAGCAGGAAAATATTAATGTGTTTGCTTCTTGTTTGGTAACGAAGATGAATTAATCTGAAAGGGCACATTTTTTCTGTTTTCAGACATATCCAGTAATATAATTATTGTTTTCCAAACTATTGTTAAAATAAACTTTTAAAAAATGTATTCTAATCCAGTGAACGACACGATATTTCCAGTAAAGGACACACTACATTCAGTGAACTTCTCCTGTATTCGGCAATTTAGCGGCACGTGTGCGCCTCGCACTTCATCGGCACGCGTGCGACTTGCACGAGGTGCGACACATATGTGACGCATATGCGTACACATCTGTTTGGTGAGCTGTGTAACACACGTAACGGTTCATTCGCTCTCGTGTCTGCACCGAGCATGGCACCATACGCGCATATTGTTATCTGAGCATAATCGATATGAATGAAATCGAAGAAACAAAATGGCGACGCAAGAGGCCCAGATAATAATATGCGCGCATGGTTTCACGTACGGTGCAGTCACGAGTGCGAATAAACCCTCACGCAGGTCAACAAACAGATGTGTCCGCATATGCGTGACATATGTGTCGCACCTCATATGAGTCGCACGCGTTCCGATGAAGTGCGAGGGGCACGCGTGCCAATGAAGTGCTGAATATATGGACCTTCACTGAATGAAGTGTGTCTTTTACTTGAAATATTGTGTAATTCACTGGATTTGAATAAATGATTTTAAAATAATTCTAACATTAGCTTGGGAAAAAATAATTATATTACTGAGTACTGTCTGGAAACGGAAAAACTGTGTCATTTCAGATGAATTCATCGTTGTTACCAAACAACAAGCATATACATTAATATTTTCCTTCTTCTAAAAACTTTTTGTTAAGGTGTCGGTAATAACCCTGTTTACCTCTTTACTTAACAGTTTGAAAACAATTCGTGGCATGCAAAGTAATACAGGCTCAAATAGACACGAATAATATATGTTACACAGATATTATAGAGTTTGATGCAATTTTATACTGCAAAGGCATGACTTGTACACTACAACTTGACGCTAACATAACCTACCTGACGGCAAGGTCGGCAACGATTTACGGTGAACCGTGCAGTATGACTTTTGCGCATGTACAATTATCATTTGAAATAAGATAAATGCATAATTTATTTGAAATAAAATATTAATTTGATTCAACTGAATCGAATTTGCTCAATTCAAAATATTACTGACATATTGTTTATATGTATTCAATAAGGACTATGACGAAATAACATGAGTGATGGCTGAATGAGCCTCATTTGGCACGCACGCACTTACCAATCACTTAATCGCTTAATGTGCTTACCATTTTCGTGCGATATGGGTCGCATCGTGCGAGTCGCATGCGTGCTTGAAGCGTGCGTTACAGGATTGTTATCTGGGGACATTGACAGCGACTTTTTCAAGATTTTTGGACCCGAGTTTCAAACGCAGCGAGCCGGTGAGTTGGCTCTGCTACATGCTGTCTAGGCCAGCCTCGTGTAGAGACGAAAATCCACGAGCACGAACCCGAGCCCCCCCCCCCCCCCCCCCCCCCCCCCCCCCCCCCCCCCCCCGACTTCACAATTCGTTTTCGATGGCTAAATGGTTATAAGGAGGAGTTTTTAAGTCAACTTAATATACCAGGGTGTAAAGAACAAATTTTTAACGATTGTTCTGCAATGAATTTTTAGAGAAAATTGGAAAAAGATTATAACACATTTTTTTATTATTATTAAGCCTTTTTCTGCAATTATGTTACACTGAAACAAATCGAAAATAATAAAAACTTGTAAAGATTTTGTAATCATTTTTTAAGGTTGCACGGAAATTAAAAAATTATTTTTAGGTTCTCAGGAATAATAAAAATAATTTTCCATTTTGCAAAAAGCATTTTAGGAGATTATTTTAAAGTATTTCAAAACATTACAAAAAAATTCAAAGAATTCAAAAAAATTTTAAGTTATATTTTTCTTAATTTTGCAAAATTAAAAAAAATAAGGAAAAATTAAAATAATGTTAAAAGATTAGAAGGTATAGAAGGTCTGACAAGATTATACAAAAATAATTATTTACATTATATTCGTGTGAAAAACTTAAATGATTTCTTATTTTGAAAATTGTACTTTAAAAGAAAATTAAAGAAGATTTTTAAACCCATCAAACAATTTGCCAAAATTTCGAAAAATAGTGTAGAAGGCTTTAAGACAAAAGCTTTAAATCCAGTCGGATTAAAAAGTTAAAAAAATTGTAATAATCGAGTAACTTTAAGAAATATTTAATATAATTGTAGAGATTCAAAAAGAATTAAAACTTTAGAAGAGTTTCACAAACGTAGGATATACTTTCAGAGCTGTAAAAGAATCTCGAATGGTTTCAAGAGAATAAACAAATTTTATTAAAATTCTTGGGAAAATTTAAAACATTATAAGGCTGTTTTTTATATTTAAAATGAATTTTCAGAATTTTGATAACAATTCGAGACAGTTAACAATATTTTGAACATTGAAAATAATAAATTTACAACTAAAAAATTTTCAGCAGAATAGTTTAATTTCCAAAAAATATATGGACTTTCAAGCATTTTATACCAGAAAAAGCAGTTTTACCAAAAATTGCATTTTTAACCAAAGAAGGTAATTCTTATTTAAAATAGATGAATTTTAAACAAGAAGAGTAAATTTCTACCAAAAAAGATGAATTTTCAACTGAAAAAAGGTCCATATTTAAGCCCAAAAAAACTAGGAAATTTTTCACAAAATTGTTAAATTTTTAAATTAAAACAAAATTTCAAACAAAAAAAAATGATACATTTAAAAATTCAGTTTGAGAAAATGTTTTTTTAGACAAAAAAATCTCATTTTCGACAAAAAAATGAAATTATCAACCCAAAAATAATTTTTTAAACAAGAAGAATAATTTTCTATTATAAAGATGAATTTTTAACTAAAAAAGAGAATTTTTTTAATTTCAACAAAATTCTTCAATTTTCAACTATAAAAATAAATATTAAAACTAAAAAATTAGTACTTAACCAAAAATCGAATAGTAAATTAAAAAAAATGTAATTTTCTACAAAATAGTTGAATTTTCTGTGGAAGAAATCAATTTTCAACTAAAAAATATAAATTTTTAAAAGTTTTTTGATTAGTTTGAAAGGCATCATATTTTTTCATAGTGTTGTACTAACTAATGGAGATATTTTTATAATTTCATTCCTTAACTCTATTCTCTGAGGTCAAACCTGATACCAAAATGTCACCACATTAAAAAAAATTACCAACTATTTGCAAAAATTATTTTTATCAAAATCAATGTCTATCATATTAAAATGAAATTTAGGAATATTTCTTCTTTATTCATAATGTGTCCCCTAAGGGTTTAAATAACTTCCATTCCTTACAATATTATCCTCAGTATATATACAATTATTTACAAATATTGACATAAAGTCTTATATCTAGTTCCATATCTCATTTTTCCTTTGACAGCGCAATTTAGGACTTATTAGCAGACGAGTGAGCGAGCGAACGAAAGCGAGAGTGCAAGCGGGAGAGAGAGAGAGAGAGAGCATGAGAACGCAAACGCATCTTAGTCTACTTAACTCTCACATTACTATTACGTACAATCTTTACGCTTCTAATCCAAGCGACTTTCGTTTCCTTTTTTTTTACTCTTTCATACCTCCAATTGCCTTTTCTCACATGCATTCTTTCATTCTCTCTCATTCGCTCCTCTGGCACCCTCCAACTCCTTCATCCATTCTTCTCCTAATCTATCCTCTCCTAGAACCTTAACCAAATTCTCTTTCCAGCTTCCTTCATCCTCCATTCCTCTCCTACATGCTTCCTATACATGCTCCTATGTTTCCTCCTCGCATTCAAATATTCTACACTTTCGGGTCTCTTCTATTTCTCCTTACATCCCCTCCCTTACCTCGTTTCTTAATCTAGATCTTGCTATTCTGGTCCACCTTTTCTCTCCCCAATCCCTTTTCTAAATACTTTGGTGCTCCTTCCTTTTTTATTATCTTATACCATTTATTGTATTTTGATTCCTGAATCATGCCCCATCTTTCTATTAATTGTCTTTCCCTCACCTTTTTTCCAATTCTTCATAGTTTACTCCAGTCCCTTCTTCTATTTCTCCAGCATTAAAGAACTCCCTCCTTTCTTCTTTCCATCTCGTTATTTCGATCGTCCTCCTTCTCCTCTCTTCTACCTCCATCAAACACTTTCTCGCCAATTCCCCTCCCTTTCTCCCCCTCAACTTCGTCTCAAATTTTCATGCCATCTTTCTGGCTCTAATACTTTACTTATCGCTTTGCGCTTCTTCTCTCATCATATATCCTGGCGCCCTCCACACCTTTCTTGTAAACTCCCAATATCTTTCCTTCTCTTTCCATCTCCATATATCTGCTCCATAACCTAATACCAGCCATAGCAGCGTATCAGATAACGACATTCTCTTTCTCCAATTTTTTTCAACCATTTTTTCCTATTCCCAATATCTGTTTCATTAGACTTGCTGCTTTTTTTATTCTTTCTCTTATATGAGCTCTATGATATCCATTCGTTTGCAAGATATATCCTAAATATTTAAACTCTTCTAACTTTATTCCCTTCCATCTCTCTGTCTATTATTTCTTCCTACCCCCTCCTTTTCTAAACCTCATTATCTTTGTCTTTTCTACATTTAAATTCAGCTTTTTCCCATCTGTTTAAAGTTCTAATGTTTTGTCGTTATGAGATTTTTTGCGATTGACAATCATTCAATTTATCGACATCGCCTATTTCAAAGCTATTTTCGGTTTCCTTATTATTTAAATAAATGTTTGAAGTCACGTGATTTCTCAGTTTGAGTGTGTGATGATAGTCTTATCGCTTGAGAAAACCAGTGTGCGAGCAGCAGTGAATCGCGATAGATCGTTGTCCGATCTTTTCGGATCAGTAAAGTGATTAACTCAATAAGGACAGTAAATCTTACATCTTACAAAAATGTCAATATAAACGAGTGAGTGATCTGTGTGATTCTCAAAAATGTTCTTAGTCTGGCAAGTATTCTATACTTGAAATAAAACTTGAACTATTAATTATTTCTAACGATTCTTCTCTTTCTATTCCTGATCTGGCAAAATTAAATATTTATAAATATAAACATTAAACGACATCCGTTTCCGGCATGCTAGCGTAAAGTAGTGGGAATTATTGATGCTGAGTTTTTCTGATATTGTGGTGAAATTTGAGGTGAGTGGATTGTGGAAGTGTGTAGAAGGGTGTGGATGTGAGAGATTAATTGAGGGATTGTGAGATTGAAAAGGGGAGGTAGATATTTTGGAGGATTGAGACAGATTTGTGTGGAAGTTTGTTTGGAGATTTGTGACAGGGTGGGAGGACTGTGTTGACGGATTGGTAGTAGCAGGGTTGGGTAGCAACAAAGAAAGGCGAGACAAGTACCAGACAGCGACGGTAGATAGAGGCAGGGAAGTATAGAAGGCGGGAAAGTTTGAATTTGATTCATAGCTAGCAGAGCGAGTATCTCCGCGAAAGAATGAGATTTAGAGCAGGAAGTGATCAGTGTGCCGAAAGAAGGGATAAAGGAAAGGAAGGCAAGGGGAAAGTATAAAAAAACTATAGAAAAGGAAAGATTAAGGGCAAAAAGCATAGGTATAATAGAAGCATTTATCAAAAGGAAGAGAGGGGAGAGGGAAAGCAGTGAAGAGAAGGAAGATATCGGTGCGAGCGTAAAATATCAGAAAATGTTTAGATCGCCGCCGGAAAAGCAGAGTTTGGTAGGGAAGAGCGATAATAGTAAGGGTGCTGACGGTAGCAGAGATGAAAGTGAAATTTCGATGAAAGAGGAAAGACTAAAGAAAATTCGAGTAGTTATGATAGAGGTAATGGGGATTTATGAAGAAGAGCAGGAGAAAAGGGGAGAGGAATTAAAGAAGGAAATTAGGCGCGAAATGGCTGAAGTTAAAAGAAAAATAAAAAATGGGAAGAAATCAGGGAAAAGTTAGAAAAGAGGATGCAGTCATTAGAGAAAAACAAGAGAAGCAGGAAGAAGATAATAATATAAAGGTAGAGGAGATACGAGGTAGGATGAAGAAACTTGAAAGCTCGAACGGGGATTGTGGTGGGGGCGAGTGTAGGAATAAGGAGATGTAAGGGCTGAGAAAAATAGAACAAAGAATAGAAAGGAAAGAGAGTGAAGAAAGAAAATTAAACATAATGATAAAGGGTATAAGATTAGAGGGTAAGGAGCTAAAGGACGGGGTGGATGAAGTATTAAAAAGGATTGATGATAAGGTAGAGATAGAGGAAATGCGAAATGTAGGAAAGGAAGATCGAAGAGGGGAGTTAATGGTACTGGTGAAACTAAAGAAATGGGAAATGGGTGATGACAAAGAATAGGTTATTATATGGTAGTCCAGAGAGAATAGAGGATGATTTGACATGGGTAGAAAGGAAGATGCAGTATAAATTAAGGAAAATAGCGAAAGAGGAAAGAAATAAGGAAAAGATAACATGGGTTAAGTATAGGAGAATTCAGATAGATGGAGTACGGTGGGATTGGGATGAAGAAAGGGAACAGATAGTAAGAAATGAGATGCAGGGAAACTAGAAAAGGAAGGAACGGGAGATAGGAAAATAAGAAATAGAAAGAAGGAAAAAAATATGAGAAACGAAATTAAGGAAGAATGGAAGATTTGTTACTGGAATATAGCAGGATTGGAGAGAAAGGATAGGGAGTTTATGAGAAATTTGACACAATGGGATGTAGACATAATGATGGAGACGTGGCTAGATGAAAAGGGATGGGAAAGAGTAAGGGGAAGGTCACCAAGAGGTTACAAATGGCAAGTGCAAAATGCAAAGAGCAAGAATAAAAAGGACAGAGCAATGGGAGGAATGGTGATGGGAGTAAGGAATGAATGTATAACAGGGAAAGATAAGAAAAACAAGAATGAACAAAAAGAAGGATTAATAGTAGAAGAAGCAATGATGGGAGTAGAGAAGTGGAAGGTAGTGGGGATTTATGTGAACGGTGATATGCAGGAGAAAGCAGAGGAGATTAAAGAAATGACTGAAGAAAATAAAGAAGAGATTAGGCTGATAATGGGTGGGGATTTCAATGCGGGAACAGGAGACAGAGGAGGAAGGAAATGGGGAGAAGAGAAAGGAAGAAAATCTAAAGATAAGGTACTAAATGGGGAGGGGAAAATTTGTTGAAGAGCTTGGAGAAGTTGGGACGGTATATCTTAAACGGAAACATAGAAGAGTATGAAAAAGTAGAAAATATAGGCTCAGGAAGTCAAAGGAGAATGGTAATTGATTATGTGATAGTGGATGATGAGGTCAGAGAGAAGGTTAAGAAACTAGAGGTAGATGAATATATTGATTCGGATCACTTTCCCTTAATAGTGACATTAGAGGGACAAAAAAGCAATAGCAATATGAGTAAAAGGGGAGAAATTGTAAAAAGTGGAGGAAAAGGGGATTGGTCAAGGGAAGGAAAAGAACAGTTTAGAGAAAAAATAAGAAATATCAAAATGAGAGAGGGAAATGTGGACGAGGAGATAGGAAAAATGATAGGAGAAATAAAAATAGGATTATAGTGCACAAACAAAAATAAAGTTAGTAAAAGGGGGAATTAGTATGGAAGGTAGTAAATAGAGAAAGAAAAAGAAGAAAAAGAGTAAACCAAGATAAAGAGGAAGAGAAAAAAAGGTTTGAGGAAGAGGCGGAGAAGGCTTGGACGCAAGAAGAAGTATGGAAGCTAGTAAATAGAGATAGAAAAAGAAAAAAAGAGAAAACCAAGATATTGAAATGATAGAAGGGAAGAAATATTTTTTGGATTTGCTAGGAGGAGTAGAGAGAAAAGTTATAAAGGGAGAAAAATATGGTTTAGAAAGAGATGAGGAAGAAAACATTTCAAGGGAAGAAACAGTTAAGCTTTTAGGAATAATGAAGGAAGGAAAGGCACCTGGTATAGATGAGATTCCAAATGAAGTATAGAAATATGGAGGGGAGAAACTAGAAGAATGGGCATGGATCATGTATGGAGAGGAGAGGGGTGCTCAGAGTTACGGAAAGAAGGAGTAGTTATACCCATAGTAAAGAAAGGCAAGCGAGAGGGGGTTAAAGATTATAGGGGGTGACGTTGATGCCAACACTGTATAAAGTATATGTAACTATTTTGTCGGAGAGATTGAAGATAGAAGTTGAAGAAAAAAAGATTGGGTCACCGAATCAGACAGGGTTCAGAAAAGGAATGGGGGTAATGGACAACGTATATGTTCTGAACTATCTACTAAATAAGAGAATTAAAAGGGAAAAGGGGGCAATGATAGCAATGTTCGTGGACTTAAAGGCGGCGTTTGACTCATTAGACCGAGGAGAAATAGAAAAAGTTGGTGAGAGGTGTGAGACAAGTGTGTGCTCTGAGCCCACTTTTATTTAATTTATTAATATCGGACTTGGATGAAGAAATGAGGAAAAAGGGTTAGGGAGGAGTTAGGATAGAGAAGGAAAAGATATATACACTGGCATACAAAGACGACATAGTGTGGATAGCAGAGGATGAAGAAGGGATGGCGGGATTAATTACAGGATTGGAGAAATACTTAGATGGGAAACAGATGAATGTAAATGTAGAAAAGACAAAGATAATGAAGTTTAGAAAAGGAGGGGGAAGGAAGAAAGAATGGACAGGGAGATGGAAGGGAAGAAAGCTCATGTAAGAGAAAGGATAAAAAGCAGCAGGGGTAGTGAAACAGATATGGGATATAGGAAAAAGAAGGTTAAAAAAAATTGGAGAAGGAGAATGTGGTTATTTGATGCGCTGGTATGGCCGGTATTAGGTTATGAAGCAGAGATATGGGGATGGAAAGAATGGAAAGATATTGAAAGTTCACAAGAAAGATATATAAGGTGGACAATAGGAGCAGACTGGAGGACACCAGGATAAATGGTGAGAGAAGAAGCGCAAAGGGATAAGTTAAGTATTAGAGCGGGAAAGAGGGCATGGGAATTCGAGACGAAGCAGAGGGAGGGAAAGAGGGAAGAAGAGAGGAGAAATAGAAGACGGGACTGGAGTAAACTATGAAGAATTGGAAAAAAGGGAGAGGGAAAGACAATTCATATAAAGATGGGGGGCGATTGAGGAATCAAAATACAATAAATAGTATAAGATGATAAAAAAGGAAGGGGTGCCAAAGTATTTAGAAAAAGGGTGGGGAGGGAGAAGGTGGACCAGAATAGCAAGATTTAGATTGGGAAACGAGGTAAGGGAGGGGATGTACTGGGAAAAAGAAGAGAACAGAAAGTGTAGAATATGTGAATGAGAGGAGGAAACATGGGAGCATGTATGGGAAGGATGTAGGAGAGGAATGGAAGATAAAGGAAGCTGGCAAGAAAATGTGGTTAAGATTCTAGGGGAAGATGGATTAGGAGAAGAATGGATGAAGGAGTTGGAGGGTGCTAGAGGAGCGAATGAGAGAGGACGAAAGAATGCACGTGAAAAAAGGTAAATGGAGGTATAAAAAGTGAAAGAAAAAGGAAACGGAAGTCGCTTAGATTAGAAGTGTAAAAATTGTAAGTAATGGTAAGGTAAAAGTAAAGTAGACTAAGATGCGTTTGCGTTCTCATGCTCTCTCTCTCTCTCTCTCTCTCTCTCTCTCTCTCTCGCTTGCACTCTCGCTTTCGTTCGCTCGCTCACTCGTTTGCTAATAAGTTCTAAATTGCGCTATCGCAGGAAATAAAAATAAGAAACTAGATATAAGACTTTATGTAAATAGTTGTAAATAATTGTATATATGAAAAGGATAAGATTGTAAAAAAATATAGATATAAACAGAAAGATTTGAAGGAATGGAAGTCATGTAAGTCCTTAGGGGACATACTATGAATAAAGAAGACATAAACAGTAAACAGATGGTCCTTCGAGCCGGATAGAAGATCGTGAAAAAACATTTAAAAGTGTAAAATTAATACAGAAAAGACCAAAGTGAAAAATTTTATTAAGTGAAAGCACAGGAACTATGTGGAAAATACGACGGCTTGAGGTCACATAGCAAGGATATAAGCTGGTGACAACATCTTCACACGTACTCTAAGTCAGTCGTCTTTCTCCAAACAGTTCATACTGTACTCTTTCATGTTGTCACTCTTCACTGGATCGGTCTTTCATTATTCTTCACCTGAAGGAAGAAATAACAGGTTTGACAGCTGATATTGGGATGATTGTCGACACATTTAATTTTAAACTTCATCGATGTCTAACCTTCTCCAGTGGTAATATGAGAACTTTAATTTACCCGTAATGAAAGAGGCTCGTTCTGACGAATAAAATAATAATTCAGCATGTAGTATTTCAGTGATGATTTATTGACATTTTATTAATAATTATGCTCTCGCACAATCAAATTTGCTCGCCTTGTCATATCACTTTAAAACTAAAGTAAATCAATTCTTTAGTTTGCAAATTAAGACTTTTCAATGTTAGCTGAATTATCAGCAACTTTCAATTTAAATTGCTCCTTTTGTTAAAATGGATTTATTATTCTCTGAGTTATCAGAGATTTCTCAGGCTATTCTACGCACTGAACCCAATTTTAAGAAAATTGGAAAAGCCAATCTAACAGTGGCTACTGTCAAATCAAGGATAGAACTTCTTGACCAACGCTGGAAAAGCTGTGAAACCCTGCATCTGGAAATTAAAGCTGGAACTACGTCGGCTGAGCCTGAGAAATTGGAATATTTCACAAAGTCTAAGTATGTCGCTATTGAAGATGCTTAGCTCAATGCGCAAGATTTTTTATGTAAGCATTTGGTCTTGCTTACTCCTGAGACTAAGGCTAATGAAAGTTTAAATCAGTCTCAAATTATTCGTCATGATTCCTTGCCTGTTAAACTTCCTCAGATCACTTTACCGAAGTTTTCAGGACACTACAAGGATTGGGAGAATTTTCGCGATTTATTTAATGCTTTATTAATTCAAAACGATTCCTTGACAAATGTAACAAGATTACACTTTTTAAAATTATCCTTAAAGCGCGAAGCTGAAGGTTTTTTAAGACATGTTTCGATAACCGATGCTAATTTTATCTCCACTTGGGAGTCGTTAAAGACCCGATTTGACACCAAGAGATCTTTAATCTCAACTCATTTACAAGCCTTTATCAATCTTCCTAATGTATCGAATAATATTCTGGAAGACTTAAAAAACTTATGCAATAAAAGAAGTGAGTCATTGGCGGCTCTCAAAAATCTTAAACGCTTAACGGAACATTGAAGTGATTTACTTGTTTTTATAATGGTCAACAAGTTTGATATTGGTACTCTCAAGGAATGGGAGATGCATATTGGTTCTAGCACTGATTATCCTACTTATCAACAACTTGAATCATTTTTGGAGACTCGCATATGTATTTTGGTGGCTATTAAAGCTTCAAAATCTGGTACAAGTTTTCAAGAAAAGAGTAGGGCTTCAAAACAATCGGAAGTTAGGAGCCACAATGCAACTTCTAGCTCAAAGTGCTTCCTTTGTAAGGATAATCACTCTTTATTCAAATGCAACCAATTCAAAGCTCTGTCTGAGGACAGGCGTAGGGAAGTTGCTACAAATAATCATTGTTGTTATAATTGTCTCACGCCCGAACATCGACCTCACAATTGTGTTAGTAAATTAAAATGTTACAAATGCGGTAGGAGACATAATTCCCGGTTGCATTCCAATGATTATAATTCAAGTCCCACCTTACAACCAACTAACTTTGCATCGGTTACTTCTCAACTGACAGTTTCAGGTTCTCTCGCGTCACAATCAAATGATCCCGGCAATTCCACCGTGAAGGTGGGGGTGAATCATGTAGCGTATACAGAAGCAGACGATGAAGTTTCGTTTCATTTTCTGAATAATCGTCAAAACTTGTCGCGCTAAACCTTACTCGCTACGGTTGTTATTTCCTTCCAAGCCGAAAATGGAAGAAGTCACAGATTTAGAGTTTTGCTGGACCAAGGATCTAAATTTTGTTTTATTACCGAGAGAGCAATGAAAATATTAAGTCAACGCTACAAAAAGGTTAAAGCAGTTGTACTATATATGGGCTTGGAGGAGTTAATATTGGTTCTTCAAGAAAGTTAGCAGAAATTAATTTAATTCCTACAGAAAAGAACTGTCCTAAAGTGCACATCCAAGCTTTAGTATTATTACACCTTACATCATATGCACCTCCTGTAAGATGTAACGGGGGAAATGAAGATTAATTAAAAGAGTTAGGGTTAGCAGATCCAAATCCCTTTAGCTCCCATCAAGTTGATTTGATTTTAGGAGCCAATAAATATGGGTCATGTTTACTTCCTTGTCTCCAACAGGGTATATTGGGTTCTGTTACTGCGCAAAGTACCATTTTTGGTTGGATATTATCTGGGCCGGTTTCAGTCACGAATAAAATAGAAATTAACATTCTAGTTACAGCAAATCAGGCTATTTCAGCAGAAGTCTTGCATGAAGACTAAACCAGGTTCTTGGAGTTGGAGGAAGTTCCCTTTAAAAATACTTTCACAGATGACATGTTTTGTGATGAGCATTTCGCCACGAATCACTAACGAAAAAAGGACGGACGTTTTGAATAGAGTACTTCGTCGTTTATTGGAGATATCGGAATTATTGTTACAATACTCCAGTTGCTTATCAGAATTCCTTGAATTCTCATCTTCACATCCGTCCAAAGATTCTGAATGATTTGGTTTCAATCATTATCAATTAGAGATAACATCGCTTTATTTATATGGCTGACATTGAAAAAATTTTTAGACAAATTCTAGTTGATCCTCGGGATTGCGACTATATATCAAAGAATTGTCTGGATTTCTCCTGATAAAAGGCTCGTCGCTTATAGACTTTTAACCGTTACTTATAGTACTGCCTGTGCTCCTTATTTCGCTAACAAAGTGGTTAAGCAGTTAGCTTATGATGAAGGAAATAGATTTCCTTTAGCCCAAACTATATTAGAAAATAATATTTACGTCGATGATGTTTTGTTTGGTGCAGATATTCAGATTGAGGCTAAACATGCGCGAGCTCAAGTAACAACGTTATTAGAAGCTGGCGGTTTTCATCTGCGAAAATGGGTCGCAAATGAAACCGAACTACTGGAAGATTGTCTCTCGGGAGAACACGAACGTACTATCGAATTTCCGTTAGCAGAAGATGCTCAGCGGAAAGTTCTAGGTTTATTTTGGGATCCTGAGTCTGATTCATTCCATTTTAAATTGACTTCTTCTTTAGTCGAAAATCCAACAAAACGGATTGTTCTTTCATTAATAGCCAAGTTGTATGATCCTATGGGTTTGATAACGCCAGTCATAATAGTGTCAAGAATTTGAATGCAGGAACTTTGGCTGCGTAAACTCGACTGGGACGACAAACTACCTGATGATCTTGAAATTCAATGGTTAAATTATCATGGTTCTCTAGAAAAATTAGAAGCACTTAAAGTCCTCAGATGGACACGACAACTGCAGATAAACTCTGAATTCGAGCTTCATGGCTTTTCTGACGCTTCGTCCAAAGCTTATTCAGCTTCCGTTTACATTAGAATTCTTAGTGAAGATTTAAAGAAGGCTCATGTTTGCCTACTAATGTCTAAAGCAGCTCCTGTTAAATATGTATCAATTCCTCGTTTGGAGTTGTGTGGAGCTGCGTTGCTAACTAAGATACTTAAGTTTGTCATGGAAACTATGTCATTGCATAAGACACCTGTTTACTGGCACACTGATTCCGTAACAGTTTTGGCTTGACTCGGAAAACATCCTTCCAATTGGCCTGTGTTTGTCGCCAATAGAATTTCCCTAATTCATGAGCTGGTACCTCGCGCGAAAAGACGATACATTTCTACTAAAGATAATCCGACCAACTGCGCTACAGGGGGACTCGCGCTCGAAAAATTCATAAGGCATTCCTCATGGAGGCAGGGCCCACCTTGGTTAACTTTTAATTTCTCAAAATGGCCTGAATATCGCTACGCAGCCCCCTCTCAATCAAATTTAGAACAGCGGCTACTAGAGAGTCATCATGTTTTGAGTGTGATCAAAAGTCCACTCTACTTGATGCTTAAATTCTTCTCTTGGCCAAGATTTCTTCGCGTAACGGCCTATTGTAAAAGGTTTATTGATGCCTTTGTATTCAAGCACTCAAAACTTAATAAGCCTAAACCTAAATTCTCAACCATTTTTCTTAATGCGATTGAAATCCAACAAGCTCTTATATTTTTGATTAAATTTGTCCAGGCAAATTCCTTTTCTAATGAGATAAAAGCTTTGAACGAAGAAGAGAGGGTGGTTCCGAAGAACTCGCTATTAAAAAGTGTGAATCCATTTTTGCTGAGAAGCATCCTATCATTTTGCCGCATCATCACATAAGTGAGCTTATCGCCACGCCTGTTTACCTTCGATCTTTACACGGTGGTCAGCAATTAACTTTACATACGCTCAGACAGCGTTATTGGATTTTAGGAGCTCGCTCTTTGGTTAAACGACTGATCAAAGATTGCCTGGACTGCACAAGAGAGCGGCTTTGTTCTCAACGACTTATGAGGGACTTACCTGAATTTAGAGTAACCCCACATCGTCCATTCACACATTCTGGTGTGGACTATGCATGCCCATTTAATGTTCGCTTTGCTTCCGGTCGCGGCAGAAAGAGTTACAAAACTTACGTTGCACTTTTCTTCTGTTGTTGTACGCGAGCTGCCCATTTAAAACTCGTTTCTGATTATTCATCTGCTGCTTTTCTCGTCGCCTTTCAGCAATTTTCTTCAATGCGAGGAAGACCTATACACTTGTACAGTAATAATGGTACGAAATTTCACGGTGCTGACCGGGAATTAAAAAATTGCCTTTTGAATCTTAGATTGGATGCTAATTTGCATAATGAGTTCGCAATTCAAGGTACTTCTTGGCATTATACCCTTCTTCCTCGTATAGAAGCTTGCCTCAATTCCCGTCATATTGCTCCTCTTTCAAATGATCCTGAAGACCTTTCCTATCTTACACCTGTACATTTTCTGATTGGAGCCCCTTTGAATAGCATTCCAGAACCTTCATTGGAATTTACTTCAGAAAATCGTTTAAATCGATAGCAGTTAGTACAAAAATTTCAGAGATTTACTGGAGAAGATGGGCTGTTGATTATTTACAGTCTTTACAAAACCGCTACAAATGGTTCAACCAAGAACAGAATCTTGTGATCTGTGATATCTTTCTTGTGAAACATGGTTCGTTACCGCCTTCTAGATGGTTGATAGGCCGTATAATTAAATGCTACAAGGGTAAGGACGATTTAGTACGTTCTGCTCGCGTAAAAACTGTCAGTTCTGTATACGAACGTCCGATTACTTAGATTTGTCTGTTACCAGTCAGAGCGAAAGAAATGAGCGAAATCTGAACAACTATTATTAATTAAATTTAAAAAAAAATATTCTGTAAACTTAGTGGATTATGGCTGGCGACTAAGACTATTAAATTTTAATAACATTTATACTGTTTCTTCACGGCGGGCGCCATTGGCGTTGTTGACAAAAACTCGATTAAGCACTTATTGTTTTTTCTCTTCATCGTGCAGTTACCACTCACGAGGCGGGCGGTATGTTTACTTCTGTGATGTTTCGTCTTTATGAGATTTTCTGCGATTGAAAATTATTCAATTTATCGAGATCGCCTATTTCAAAGCTATTTTCGGTTTCCTTATTATTTAAATAAATGTTTGAAGGCACGTGATTCCTCAGTTTGAGTGTAACATGATAGCCTTGTCGCTTGAGAAAACTAGTGTGCGAGCAGCAGTGAATCACGACAGAACGTCGTCCGATCTTTTCGGATCATTAAAGTGATGAACTCAATAAAGACATTAAATCTTAAATCTTACAAAAATGTCTATATAAACGAGTGAGTGATCTGTGTGGTTCTCAAAATAAAACTTGAACTATTCATTATTTCCAACGATTCTTCTCTGCCTATTCCTGATCTGGCCGAATTAAATATTTATAAACATAAACATTAAACACTAAGTATTTCTCTAATCCTGTAATGAAGTCCGCCATCCCTTCTTCATCCTCTGCCATCAACACTATGTCGTCTGTGTATGCCAATGTATATATCTTTTTCTTCTCTATCCTAACTCCTTCCCAACCTTTTCTACTCATTTCTTCTTCCAAGTCTGATATTAATATACTAAATAAAAGTGAACTCAGAGGACATCCTTGCATCACTCCTCTCACCAACCAGAAACTATCTCCTACTCGCTCTGCTACCTTTACCTTGCTTTTGGTCTCCCTAAAAATTTCCGATACTCTCCCTATTAATCCCTCTCTTATCCCCCTTTCCACCATTACTTTTTCTATTTCGTCTCGGTCTAATAAGTCAGACGCCACTTTTAAGTCCACGAAAATTGATATCATTGCCCCTTTTCCGTTTATAAAGTGTTGGCATCAGCGTCACACCCCTATAATCTTTAACCTCCTCTTCTTTGCTTTTCTTCACTATTGATATAACTACTCCTTCTTTTCATAACTCGGGCGACCCCTCTCCTCTCCATACTCGATTACACATTATCCATGCCCATTTCTCTAGTTCCTTCCCTCCATATTTCCATACTTCATTTGAAATCTCATCTATACCAGGTGCCTTTTCACCCTTCATTATTCCTAAAAACTTAACTATTTCTTCCCTTGTTATGTCCTCTTCCTCATCTCTTTCTCTACCATATTTTCCTCCCTTTCTAACTGCTGTCTCTACTCCTGCTAGCCAATCCAAAAAAATATTTCTTCCATTCTACCATTTCAATATCTTGGTTTAATCTTTTTCTTATTTTTATTTCTCTATTTACTACCTTCCATACCTCTTCTTCCGTTCTAGCCTTCTCCGCCTCCTCCTCACACCTTTTACTCTCTTCTACTTTCTTTTGATCACACAACTCAGTATACTCTTTCTTTTTTTCCCAATATTCTTCCCCATTACTTTTTTCTTTTTTAAACTTTTTTAATTCCTTTCTGACCTCTTGTTCTTTCTCTTTACAGTCCACATCCCATCCACTTCTATTCCTCCCTTAACTAACTTCATTTTTGTTTGTGCACTCTAATCCTCTTTTTATTTCTCCTATCATTCTTTCCATTTCCTCGCCTACATTTTCCTCTCTCCCATTTTGATATTTGTGACATTTTCTGTAAACTGTTCTTTTCCTTCCTTTGACCAATCCTCTTTTCCTACACTTTGTAACTTGTTTGGCCCTAAGGCAGAATCAAAGAAAAATTATCTAAAAATTTTTTCACTAGTTCTTAAGATACTACAAAGACTTACCTTTATAATTGTTGTCTCCTTTTAACTCTCAGGTGCTAGAATGGGTCCAAGGGACCCCGACGTCTTTTTTAGCAGACTGCTTTTTTTAAAAAGTTTTCTCATTTTTTGCAAAATATTTATCATACGCAATTCACTTTCATATATATTTTTACAACAATCATTTTAGCGAGACTCTGGGCTACAATTTAAAATTATTAAATGAAGCTAAACTTACTTAGAAGTGAGATATTTCAGTTTGAAGTTTATTCAGGTCTACTAGACCCCTTCTAGGTGGAACGTAAAATTTCGAGATTCTAGAACTCGAACGTTAAAATCATGACGTTTTTCTTCATAAAATAAATGTTGTTGGATTTATTTTAGAATTATTTACAATTACAATTATTTTACAATTAAAATAAAATTGTAAAAGCTGAATTTTGTAATGTTTAGATAAGTATTTTAAGGCATGAAAGGTTTTGTAAAGTTTTCATATAGTTAGAAAGCTTATAAGGCCCAGTTGATAACTTTTTAGCGTTTCCTCTTAAAATCCCTAAAATTGTGATCAGAGCCTAAAACAGCATAAATTTTGTTTTGTAGGATTTTACAAAATAATATTTGATAAATTTTCGGAAATGTTTTTAAGTTCTTAAATATTTATAATCTATTAAAAACGACTTTAATTCCTAAAAATATTTTTAACTAACTGAAATTTGTCTTAACATTTAAAAAAATCATTTAATATGTAAAAAAATTGACCGTAATCTTCTACATTTTCCCATGAATTGGAAGAGAAATAGTTTTATCCCCTTGAAATCTTTCGGAATTTCATTAAAGCTTCTAAAGCTTAGTTTTGAAATCTTTCAAAATACCAATTACTATAAAAAATTTAAGTTTAAAATTCTATTTTAATCTCTTCTGTTCTTCTAAATATTTCTTGAATTTACTCGATTTTTTTTTCATTTATTAATCTTACCAAATTGAAACATTTTGCTTTAAAATATCTTTAAAATCTTTTTTAAATAAAAAATAACTTAAAATTGTCACACGACTCTTGAGAAAGTTCTTTTACTATTATGGTCAGACCTTCTAAGCCTTCTGATGTTTAAAAAGTATTCAAGTTTTTCCTGATTTTCTCTAAGCTTGGAAAAATTAAAATTATTGCCTTAAAATCTTCTAGATTCTTCCTCAATTTTAAAAATCATTTTAACTGTATTAAAATCTTTTTAAATAATCCCTAAAAGTTAATTTTTCAAAATAAAAAATTATTTTAATTATTCATATAGGAAAGTCCTTGCTCAAGTCCAACTTAGAGCAAATTATATTTCATAAACAGCTTGTACATTTTCTTACAACCGTTTATTTTCAATAGAGAATAAATAACAGTGAGATGCACAGAGAAAACAATTCGAAAATTGATGTTAATCTAATTGATTTGTAGAAGATTTAGTAATTTTGTTATGAAGTCATTATTCTTCGATGATAATTCATTTTTTTGGCGAAAAATGCATATATTTAGGTGGAATTTACATCGTTTTGATTAAAAATCCCGACTGTTTGATTAAAAATTAATCTGTTTTATATGTTTTTATTGAAAATACAACAAATCATAGTTGAAATTTAAAATACTTTATTACACATTCTTTTTTTTGGTTGATCCATCGTTTAAGTTGAAAAATATTTAAAAAATAATTTCTCTATATTTAGTTATATTTATATATTTATTTCAATTAATATTTCATTTATTTTTTTAATTGCATAAGTTTATGAGTAAAATATATGTTATTATCTATTTATTATATGAAATTAAATAATTAAAAATATATATGTGTAAAATTAATACTACATTTAATTTATAATTTACATTTCACTGGTATTCGGAAAGAAATAGGAAACTTTCAGAACGAACATTAACAGTGGGACACAGATGAAAATTCTGAATCAGCTTTTGGGACTCCGCGATATTTTTTCGAAAAGAAATCAGAAATGTTTAGAATGAAGTAAAAGCAGTGGGACAGTTCGGTAAAAGTTCGGAAAGGCATCGGAAACCTTCGAAAAGAGAAAGCGTTCGGAAAGAAACGGAAGCAAATTTAACATATAAATTGGAAATGATCGGAACGGTTTTCTTTAATACTCTTTCCGATTCTTCCGCTGGGGCATAATCGATAATAATTGGCAAGCAATTAAAATATTACTGCAATAGTTTGAAAATGAAGATTTTTAATATTTGAAGTAAATGCAAATAAGAATAGATATATGTCATTTTTTTAACTTAATACACCAGCTTGAAATAATAAAATAAAAAAAAGTAAACCAAAATAAAATGCAAGTTTCTCGCCAAGAAAAAACTGGCGTGTTTAAATACATTACCTTTATAGCTATTATTCTACTCTAAATTCTCTTGTTATTGCAAATTCTAGAAATCTTGAAATGCTGGAATTTTTTAAATGATAATAATGTAATTTTAATTTTTATAAATAAATATTTGTATTTTTAACATTAAAAATATCGATTAGATCATTAATTAAAATATGGAAACAATAGATTTTGTAATTCTATGAATTGGTGCATATTGTGAAGAATATTATTTATGATTTGACTAATATTTGTTTCTATTAAAATACAATTCATTATCCGTAAGAATTAAAATACAATTTTGAGCATTTCAACATATTCCTGAGAAATATGACTGATAAGGTGCGTTGCTCGATACATGCACATTACAAAATTGCGGAAAGTTGACAATTCCACGTTTCGATCAGTGTTTCGACCGGCGTTTTTAGCTCTCGGTAAATAGTTGATGCTCCGATTTTGAAAAAAGATT
This sequence comes from Belonocnema kinseyi, assembly GCF_010883055.1. Lineage (NCBI taxonomy): Eukaryota > Metazoa > Arthropoda > Insecta > Hymenoptera > Cynipidae > Belonocnema > Belonocnema kinseyi. The sequence goes on along the minus strand of NC_046665.1, from coordinate 25,948,733 downwards.
CAACAAATTCATACATGTGAATAAATAATTTTATATAAACGACCTCATTGAATCTACTGAGTAAAGAGGTAAGAAGAGGTTTTAAGATGTTAAGGTTATCGTAACTTCTTCATTTGCGACACAGTTACTATCTTACTATGTACTTAAACCTGCTCTTCCGTGCAAATTAAATAAAGCATATCTGCATTTTGGACGAGTCATATGTCACTTTTACGAATCTTTTAAATATTACTCAAATGTCCATGATTCTGATGGTGTTTATTGAATATCCATTTTGAAATACGGTGCTCATAATAGATGTTCATAAAGTCTACGAGAATCCACGCTATTTGAATCCTATTTAAAGATTCGTAAAAGTGACAGATGACTTATCCGAACTGCATATACGTTTTATTTCATTTGAACGGCAGTATTAGAGCACAGATAAATTCTAATAGGGCCATGGCCCGGCTTAAAGCCGGGCTCTCCGACCAACTCCCTGCTTAAAATTGAGCTGCCCGACCATGGACTGGCCAGCCCCCGACTGAAATTTGAACACCCGATATTTTTTTATTGAAACGTAAAGAGGTCAATTTTAAATTTTCGAAGACCTCAAATTAATCAATTTGTAAATAAAACAATAACGGGAGAGTAAGTGAACAAAACATAATGATTTTTTACAAATTATTTATGCATGGTTTTAGAATTTTCATGACTCAAGGGATATGATTATTTAGGCTTATTTCACGAAAAAATATATCCCATTAAAATCTCGATTCTAAAATGTTGTAGCCTTCAAAGTATATCGATTAAAATTCATGCGTTTCGTATAAGTGTTTAATATCCTATAAAAACTACAAAAATCCAAGATAATAGGTTCAATAACTCAATAATATTGGATAGCCATTTTGATGTATTCCTCTATATGTTAATATTCGAATTTTCCTTCTATCTCTGGTATCTTTGAGACACAGCATTTGTTTAATTATTATTAAAGAATCATATCGAGTGTGCTTACACAATGATTTATTTGCTAGCTCCTCAACTACAGTGAATTGTGTTATAATTTTCTAATGCCTGCCAAATAAAAATTGTAAGAATTTGGACGGCAGTAAATTTGTATTATTCTTCTTTTATGGCAAGTAATTTTGAAGCTGATTGAATATTCATTTCAATAACTCCATAGCCCTTTGACTTTTTTAAAGTTCTAAGTGGCATATTGTGGTATATTCATTTACTAAAAAGTGAAATGACGAAAAATGCATCCTTTATACTAGTATACAATTATTTAGTATGAAACAACGAAATAAAACAGAAGTGTAAGTGAAAATGATTTCAAACCTAAATTAAATGCAAACAGTTCAAGTAAAGTTTAAAACTTGACTATAACCCAAATGGATACACGCTAATCGCTAGTTACTTAATTTACACTACTTTGCTAAAGATCGGAAAAATAAAATGGACGTCAAAACCTGAGCAATCTTCTATTATTCTAGAACTTCATTCTGAATTCACTATTTCCGAACTATTAGGAAATGTTTATTCTATGCAATACATCATTTGCTAAACGTCTGCAGGCGATGGTTGAAGAACAACAAATAATGAAATTCTCATATTAAATTTAAAGGAAGAGTAAATAGTGGTAGTTAAACATGTCTGGTCATTTCTCAATTAGGCTGAAGTTTTTATATATAAAATTGCGCATTTGCATTTTTGAGGCAGCAACACAGCGTTTCTAATTTTGAACGATTGGGTTGCAGGTTGAGTTTTAATATAATATAAATGAAAAACCCTACAATAAAGAACGAATTTTTGCTCATAGTGGAATAACTGTTCTTATTTGCTGTATCCATATATAATATTGCATGTAAGTTAAAATAATTACATTATTTTAGACCAGATGATACGTTTAGGATTCTTTTTTTAACTAAATTCTTGGTTCTTTAGTTTTTCGCAAATTTTTTAAATAAAAAACCGTGAAAAATAAGTTTTAGAAAATTCACCATGGACCGGGATTGAACCAGCGACATTCGCATATTCTTATAATTATGTATTGTATCAATTATGTATTGTAACAATTATCGTACAGTGTAGATTTATTAATTGTTATGAAACATCGGAAGTAACTATCTACAATAATCAGGGGCGTCAGAGCCGTGTGGGCTGGGTGGAATTGAGCCCACCCATAAAATTCATCAACATAATAATCAAATAAACCTAATACCTATCTTAAATTACTATTTTTGAGCATATTTTCGGTGAACCCACCCATGAAAAAAATCGTTCCGACGCCCCTGGCAATAATGCATTGCCTTGAAATCGGCACCAAACGATCGGGAATGTTAACACCAGAACGTTTCTACATACATTGGCTCGACACTTACTAAATCATGATAATAAGCAGCAATGCTTCAAATCGGGTAATTGGAACGTTTACTGAACTTTGATATCAAATTTACGTTCCATTTATGATATTCACAAATGTTGATTTTGCTGTACTTATAATTATTAATATTTTATTTATTTATTTTTATTTGACACGAGGTCACGTGATCAAGTTTTAGTCTAATCTAAACTGTCCTCTTTGAAAACTGGTTTGGTAAATATATTTACTTTGAAAAAACGTTCAGCTCTACTCAGAAAAAAAGACCTTACGCCATTTGATGAGCGAGTCTCGCAGCCAGATTCCTACCTTACCGACATTTTTTTATTTTCTAACTTATTTTCACATGAATCAAATTGATGATCAAATTGAAAATTTGGGACACTAAACAAGAAGCCTTTAGAAAGGTGCATATGGCCCTAAATGTGTATAACTATAAAAAAGTTTTTTTTTTTATAAATAATTTTAGTTTACTTTATTCATAATTATTTAGAAGTATAGATGTTACAGAGCGATGTTATTTGTCTGAGTGAAATATTTAATTTTTAATAATGATACAGGTAATAATTGACATACTGAAAACACTGGAAATATATATATATATATATATTATCAATCATAATTATTCATAATTATCGTCATAATTATTAAAATTTAGGACCAGATCCACCTTTCTTAGTACTTCTTATTTATTATCTCAAAGTTTGAACTCAATGTGGCGCTTCGTGTGAAAATAAGATAGGATATAAAAAAAGTGTCGGTAAGGTAGGAATCTGGCCACGTGACCAAAGCTCAAAGTCTCCCGAAATTAACGATATTCTAACGTTTAACATACAACATTTTTGGCAATACTGAGAGAGCGAGAAATCCAAAAACAGGGTCTTTCTGTCACTTTTATCAAGCGTCGAATTACATCAGTTATCCAGAACGAGGTTGGCGTTAGGAAAAATCTGAAAAATTCACAGATATTCTTTTAACGCTCCTTGATGCAACACATTTTTCAAACTTCTGAAATGCTTAATAATTTATTTTTACGGAAATTTATTCTAAAGTATTTTATCTTGAGAACAAATAAAGATAGAAAGCCGCGTAATGGCTCTAAATGTTCAGTTTTGCGATGCGAGTGCAGTTCAATAATTTAATTGATGATAGAAGTAATGTAATGCAAGAAATATAATTTTTAAGTATTTTTTACTTTAATGAGTATTGGCGTGTGAGCGGCGCAGCGGGACAAGTGGTAGAATAAATTACCCTTTCGATGACAATAGTAATTCCCGAAGCCACACAACTTCCCTGAGTCGATGTGACAACAGAGTTAATATTGTCATCGAAAGGGTACTTTTTTCTACCACTTTTCCAGATGTGCCATCCGCGCGCCAATACTGATTAGTCCAAAATATTCAAAATTATATTTCTTGCGTAAGATTGATATTATCATCAATTTAATTATTGAAATGCAGTCACGTCCTTAAACTGCACATTAAGAGCTTTAGGCTCCCTATCTTTATTTATTCTCGAGATAAAGATTTTGTAAGTAAATCCACGTAAAAAGTTGACTTTGTTCTGGGAGCAGGTGAAATTCGACGCTTGAAAAAGGAGGCTCGGAAAACGCTGTTTTTGGGCTGATATGCTCTCTAACTATTGACAACAAATTCTTAGGATTAAAGATATTATATTGTTGATTTCAGAAGACTTTAAGCTTCAAGATCCTTTTTATTAAACAATTCAGAGATTTTTTGAGCGAGCTGCAATCATAAGAGGTGAGGGGGCCCGAGTTTAGGAACAATTGATATTCTAACTCGAATTGTATCCTCACACTGGGTGTCAATTCCCACCATAAATAAGCTGATGGATTATTACATTTTTTACTGCATACACACCAACAAAAAGTTATTTAGAGTGAAGAAAGGGACAAAGATCGCAGGATAGAACAAAATTGAACTTAATTTAAAAATTCATTGATAAAATAACGCTTATTTCAAATTATGAATAATATTTTTATTTGACTCACCTGACCACCGATTCCTTCTATCTGACCGAACCTCGTTGTCTTCCAACTTTCGAGAATTAGAAGACCACCATATATCTTACCAACGGTCAGCTTATCTTTATTTAGCTCTGTGAAAAGTAAAAAGAATGAATTGCATGCTGAGCTTAGACTATTTTTGACACTATTTAAAATCATTTGTTTCTGCAGGACTACAGAAGAGGACGGTATTTACAGGATACCGGTAAATACTGAATAATGTATATTTTCTCATAATAGGAATGATATTATTAAACTCTGGTCATTTTTATTAGAAGTATAATTCAAGTAAACATTGTAAAAAAACTATGCCCGCTGCGCGAACAAACTCTCATTGCGCGCTAAGTTTTAGCGCACCAAGGGCACGCGGGTACCCTCTCGCGCTTCGCGCTCGTTTTTATACGTTTAGTGCGTACACTTTAACTACATTTTTTTTTAAATATCATAAATATTATATCTTAAATCGAAAATTGCGATTTAAACTTTTGAGGCATTACAGCCATAAATTGTAAATTAATTTTTTAAAGCACCTCTGTCTTTGACGATTAAATTCTCATTACGAAACTCGCGCTCGATAATTTGTGTCCAATTGTAAAAACTTCATCACGATAATTTGTGAATCTTGTTCAGACCTACTAACAACAGAGCTTTAAACTTACGGGTTTCTTAAAAATAAAAATTGCATATTTTTGAAAACGATTAACCTTTTTGAACTTTGGTCTAATCAGGAAATTTAAATAGGAATAGTTTTCAAATATATATATTATATCTAGTGGAAATTTGGATTGATACTTCTTATTCTATAAAAAATTTTGTTCTTTTTAAAAAATTTTTTAAATGTTGAAAAGCATATAACTTTCTTAATTTGTGTCGAAGTTAAAAATGTCATAAGGATCATTTGCATGTCTTTTTGCAAGTGTACCAGAAAATTTCATAAAAATTTCTAAAACTCATAAAAATTTTATTTTCAAATTTTAAAGAAGCTCTAACTTTTTACATTTGTGTCTACTTAACAAATTTAGCTAAGATTAAAATTCAAGATTTTATTTGTGTAATTCGCAAGTGTTCTACTGATTTATAAGAAACTTTGTTAACAATTTCTAAAATTGAAAAAAATATCATATTTCAAAAAAGCTCTGAATTTCTTAATTGTATTTGGCGCCTCTTCTTGATGATCAAAGTGTAGTACGCCAACTTCTCGCCAATATCGCCACGTTGGCGTAAAGAGTTAATGTTTCACTTAGTGCCGATCAAGTGACTTCGGAGACGATTTTCATATAATGGGGAAAAGAAGGAGAAGTAGCTCATCCAGATCAACGAGTTAATCTAGTTCGACGAATGAAGAAGATAATTGAAGAAAACTGATTGAGAAGAGGGAAAAGAAAAGTTGGATGAATAAGAAGCGGGATCGGAAACAATGAGCAAATTATCCAAAGCGTCAGAGGGATCCTCCCTCAAACAGCTCATCAGATTGCTGATTACTTTAGAGCTGTAAGTGTAAGCATTAACCATTAGAAATTTCGGCAAAGGAATTAAGGAGCCAAAGTCGAAAACAGGTATGCAAGCAGCCGAAAAAACAGAAAACCCCACGCCACAATCATGCAGGGTTGTCGGGCGGGCAAAAACAGATTTATCAAACACCGAAGAAAAATCGGAATCAGAAGTCTTTTCACAAATACAATCCACATCCGCAGAAGGAAACGGAACCTTCACGGAAACATCGTTAGCTCCCGTAAGTATAATAGCTGGTAGATTTTGTCGATTTCAGTGTAAATGGAAGACAATCACATCAGATCCCACTATACTGTCACGGGTTGAGAGTTGTAAACTTCCTTTTATATCTTTACCGTTTCAAAATTCATTACCCTGTCCAAGAGATTGGACATCAGAGGATAAACCTCAGGTTTCTCAATTGCTTGATAAACTGCTAAAGAAAGGTGAAATTGTGAAACGCAATACAGAAAAACACTAGTTTATTTCTAATTTTTTTTTAAAACCCAAAACCGGACAGTTCTTTTCGAATAATTCTTAACTTAAAAGCACTTAGAAAATTTATTCCAACTCAGCACTTCAAGTTAGAAGACGGTACAACGGTAAATAAAATTATTAATCAAGATTGTTTCATGGCAACGCTGGACATTCAGAATGCGTACTATTTAGTAACGGTATATAAACCACAACGTAGATACTTGCGTCTTTTCTGTGAGGGTCAAACGTACGAGTTTACGTGTATACCGTTCGGACTTTGCACAGCACATTACGTTTTCACAAAAATTCTAAAACCGGTAATGTCATATCTAAGAGAACTAGGTTTTGTACCGGTTATTTATTTAGGCGATTTTTGATTGTTCGGAACATCTTATGTCGAGTGCATAGATAACATAACAGTAACCGTATCTAAACTAGAGGAACTGGGATTTGTAATTAAATTTAAAAAAGTCAAATGACCCCAGCTCAAACTTCTAAATACTTGGGATTTAGTTACAACTCAAAGAAAATAATAGTTCAGCTTGCGGATTCTAAGAGGAATCAAATCATAAGCGTAATTAATAAAATTCGTCTAAAAAAAACATAAAAATAAGGGAGTTCACTAGAATTGTAGATATTTTAGTGTATTTTGTAGCATTGTTGAGAAACAATGATAACTACGACGCAAGGTTAATAATAACAAAAGCAGTTTTAGAAGATTGACATTGGTGAAAACCTATAGGAGTTTATTCTAATCATCCATTAGGAAAATTCGAATTTCAATTGGAAATATTTTCCGATGCCGCTTTATCTAGATGGGGAGTGTTTTGTAATCAAAAGAGAGCTCACGGTTTTTGGAAGAATGAGGAAAAGCCAAACCGCATAAATCAATTAAAACTTTAAGCAGCCTTCTTAATCTAAAAGTGCTTCGCGATTAACCACAAAAATTGTCAAGTGTTACTCCACATCGACAACACTGCAGCCATCTCATATATAAATAAAATGAGAGGAATTCAATTTGAAAATTTGAATAATATTACGAGACTTGTCTGGGATTGTTGTGAAACAAAGGAAATTTGGATTTTTGCGACTTACATTCCATCAGCTCAATTTCGCCTTCGGAAAAATAGTGAAAGCATTTGGACAGCCAGAAATAGATCTTCTTGCAAGCTGAGAGAATGCAAAAGCTCCAAATATGTTTCTTATCAGAAAGATCCAGACTCAATGGCTATCGATGCGTTTACAATCTCTTGGTCAGATTATTTCTTTTATGGAATTCCACCATTCTTAATAATATTAAAAACCTTGCAAAAAATTAGACGAAAAAGCTCAAAAAAGCTCAGACATGGTTCACATTAAAGCAAAAAACAATATTTTTGTCCCCAACAAGAAGGTGGAAACTTTCTTGAAGAAATTTACCGTGGTGGCCATCAGCTTCTATGGAAATCTCAATTTCGTGATTATGCGACTCTGCCTTCAAGAAATATGACTCTTGTCTTGAAAAATCGTGTTTTTGTGTGTGTAGAAAACAGAATCTGAATCCGTTCTTGAGTTCAGTTCCACATATATATTGTTTTTTTTTGCCGGAATTGTATGACAGTGGGGCAGCACTCAGTTTAATAAACTGCTATAGATCAGCAATTTGTCGTTAAAATAACTGTCGTTAAAACAATTGACAAAAAAAACTTATAACCCTTCTGGTATTAATAACGAGACAAAGGATGGAAACTTTTTCAAAAATTAGACAAAGCAAAATAAAAACAACAAAATAAGGATTTAAGATTGAAATACCAGATTGCATTAAAATATCTAGACCAAATAAAAGGCAACCGTGCCTAGTCTTGCCCTATTATCCACAGGAGGAAAAAATGTGAACTGCCTCCGCACTAAGATGCTATTTAGACAGAACAAAAAATTTAATAGAAGAAATCACCTTTCTTTTCATACCCCTTAAAAAGCCCTGCAAAGAAGTCACGACGCAATCCCTTAGCCGCTGGGTGAAAGATGTGCTCAGCGACAGTTGTATAGACACAGAGATCCTTTCCAGCACATTCAACGCGATATGCATCGACTTCTGTGGTGAATAGAAACGGATTAGATTGATGTACTATTCGAAGAACAGCAGGTTGGACTGCGAACTCCAACATATTCTTAAAATTCTACAATTTAAGTTTGACTGCTACAGAGGCTTATGCGAAAACAGTTTTGAAAATCTTTTAATATATTAATAAAGGTTTTGTTCAATATAAACCTTTGGAAATTACTCTGTAATGCCGGAACACGCATTAAACACATAAATTTTGATCATGAGAAAGAGGCGTCAAAAAAATTTAGAAATTAAACGAACTTACCTGTAAATGAAGGTCTATCCTAATTGTATGAATTGCCTCTTCCGCAGTGATCACTCTCACCCTATGTTATTCCCATCTTACATTATAATCATGAGACACAAAAATAGTTTCAGCAATACTTTAAAATAATGACTTTTTACGCCAACGCGGAAATTAACGAAGTTCACACCTCTTTCTCATTGAATACTTTGAAAAACGTGGCGATATCGGTGAGAAGTAGGCATATTGATCACTTCAAAAGAGGCGCTTCATACAATTAGGGTAGAACTTCACTTACAGGTAAGTTCGTTTAATCTCTAAATTTTTTATGGAACCGCTTGGAGAAATCCTTCAAAAGTAAGCTTCGCTACAAAATTCAGGTAATCATACATACATACATATAGGCAGACAGGCAGACATACAGACAGAAAGAGAGAAAAAAAATGATTTTACGACTCTGTGAGTGCCGAAACGTAATGATCCGTTAAAAACAAGAGATCGAAAATTTGGTCGATTACATTAGACTCTCATGAATGAGAATGTAATTAACAGAGTGCATTAGTATTATTTTTCTTTTTATGAAGTACTGATGTACATCATCCACTATTTACCACTGTCCTCTTCTCACTGTTTTTCTGGCGGAAATTCACATAGCGGATTGTTTAAATTATAATATATATTAAGTATTTCAGAAGGATACATTACCTTCACTTCTAGGTATCAAAAGATCTAACATCTTCTTAGCTTGCAGAGGCCAAATACTTCGTATGGTAACTCTAAGTTCGTCATCTGCTTGGTCCATCTCGAAGGCTGTAGGTAAAAGAGTTATAAATAAGATAACATTATACCAATCAGTAATGCATTAAACAGCGTCCTAATAAATTCATAATTTTAGAATTTGTTGCAAATAAATAACTTTAAACAATTACAAGTTCTTACATAATTTACACTAACACTGAAAAACAAGTATGTGAAAAATTGCGTAAAAAGTACTCACTTCTTCCATTACAAGATATTTGCACAAATGGTAATTATTTTTACCATTTGGGAATTATTTGAATAATTTTACTTTGAACATTGGTGAATGAACCCATACTATTGAGAAAATATCATTAACATACAAGTTTTAGGGAAAAAATGTTTTAACAAATAAAAATGGTTAAAAAATTACAAAATTAGGTTATAGTTTATTCAAAAATTGTATTTCATCCAATAATATAAGATTAAGGTAAGAAAATTTAAAGAAAAAAAATTGTAATCTACAAGCCAACCCCATTTCCGTCGGAACTACGAGACCTAATCAGTTTCTCTTTAGATTCTTATATAAAATCATCTCCTAAATCGAGAAATCTTAGGCCCGTCTCTGGCAAATGTGCCGTTTTCAAGAAATTCGTAATAAGTTATATTTTTAGGAATGTAACATTTAACATTAAACATGTAAATTTTTTTGGATTTTTTCCCCTTTCGTTAGACAAGCTTAAGAGAAACAATAATTCAACAAGCATTTTTTCGCTCCGTCAAATATTTATTGCACAAAGTCAAATAACGTGCAAAATACGAGGGTGGATTGATAAGTTTCCGGCCTGACCAAGAGATGGCGCCACTAGGCCTAACTTGAGGTGGCGTTCTATATTACCATCCTTAGATAGCTTGTAGCTATAGTTTCAGCCCGATCGCCATGTTAGTTTAGGTTTCAGAGCACACTGAACAAGACG
>NC_046665.1:25901885-25938232 GCF_010883055.1 Belonocnema kinseyi | reverse complement strand
GCTTGACGAATCATTCTATAGAGATGGCATTACTAGACTAGAACACCGCTATGAGAAATGTATCAGCGTTGGAGGAGATTATGTTGAGAAATAAAAAAAAAATTCTTAAAAACGTTGTTTTTCTTGGTCAGGCCGGAAACTTATCAATCCACCCTCGTAGAGTAAGTCGAAAAATATGGTTGTCAATGACCTAAAAACTATTTCATGAATGAGAAAAAAGAAACAATCATTTAAAAGTCCCAACTAAAAAAAAGAAAACATTTCTTATAATAATTGATCATTTATACATATATATTATTGAAAGTTTGTTATGAGAACAACCGCGGGATTTGACCGGCAATCAAAACAAAATTCTGATTCGCGCCAGATGACGCTGCATTAGCGAAAAATGACATTGTTCAGTCTTCAAGGAATGTAATTGAAAAAATAAATAAATAAAAACGACGTGTTTATTGTTTTTAGGAGCGTTATTCAATTGTAATCAATTTAATTTTTAACATCCCTTCCACCAACCTGGGAATGGAGTTAAAGTGGAGCAGGGAAATTGGGAAGCTCAACTTTATGTTTAATCTAAAAATGACCAGATGTTATTAATACAGCGTTGCCAATGGTGAAGACAATAGGTCAGGATCTTTAAGAAAAATACATAGACACGAAGGACTATAAGGAGAACGCACGCCTGTGGCGGAAATGGCGGGAAACAGCAAAAGGCCGCGATCGCCTATCCTCGGATTTTAATTTGTTTCTAGATGAGAGCACTACATGTGGCAAATTGAGGAATTACGACTTCTATAGTAGCAAACGACAATTTAGTTACAAATTTTCTCTGATAGGATACTCTCGTCTGGGAATAAATCTAACTGTGCAAAAATTCCGAGACAGGCGATCGCGAACTGGAGCCGCGTTAAATTCATGGCGTGCGGTCTCCATTGAGTACTGAGTGAATAAAGGTTCTAATTGAGTTTATTATATAGAAGAAAAATAACATAAAACAAACCTTTTTTTCAATTGCAAAATCCTTTGAAGGAAAATAAATTTATCAGTAGCAATGACATTTTGTCGGGATCCAATTTAAAACCTAGTAGACCTCCTGATAAATCAGTAGCAAACGCAAAGTTGTATCCAGAACTTCTCGCGGAAAGGGTTTACTTCTACACACCAACATCTAACCCGCATATTCTCCTCATATTTAAAGTCCGAGACGCTTATTACACAATGGTTGGTATTAGAACACACTGTAATCCTACCGAAGAAAGGTGACTTGTCCAACCAAAGGAGCAGCAGACTAACAACATGTTTCAACACACTGTATAAGATCTTTACAGCTATCCTAAATGACGCGATTGTTTAGAGAATTGGAACTTTGTGGGGATAGATGTACGAACAATGTATCTCAAAAAAAGGTGTAGCAGGCTGCCAGGAGAAACTGCTAATAGACAAGTGCATCTGCAAAGAAGCAGCATTCCACCAGCGTTGCCTTTCGATAGCCTAGATGGAATACAGGAAAGCTTTTAATTCAACCTGGATTCACTATCTCACCTGGAAAATATCGTGCGATAACAAAGAGCGTCACGTCTCAGGCGAGCAATTTCATGGCGATAACATGACTCTCTTTTTTTTACATCACATTCCTACCACTATCAAGGATGTTACGCAATTATACTGGGTAAACTGAAAAAAAGGATTACTTGTACCAAGTGATTTTTACTTGGCTGAAGTAAATGAAAGTCCTGTTTATTTTGAAAGAGATATTTATATGAGGCAAATACAAAAAATAATTTCTTTCAGCCAGACAATTGTTATTAGGATTAAGTTAAGATTGTTTAATTCAAAAATACGACCCATTGGTCAGAGAGAAATATTTGTTTGATTCAAAGAAGTATTAATTGAAGACAAAAATATACCTTTTAAACCAAATGAATGACTCATTCCAAATGAATGTGCCATGAATTGGAATGAATATTTCTTTGAAATGGGGAAATGTGACTTGACGGAAAGAAATATATTATAATATGAAGCAAAAAAAGCGACTAGATTATTTCAGCAACATGAAAACTTTAAGGCGGAAAACTTTATTTAAACCTCACCATAAATGCCAAAGAAATATTTCTTCAAATCAAAAACATGGATATTTAATTTAATAAAATATTTCTTTAATATAAAAAAAGTATTCAATTAAAACGCATTACGCTAAATTATTAAATTTTTAATTGAAAAAAATTAGTTTGTTGGAATAAATGTTTATGTGTTATGAATAATTTAATTCTAGTAATCAAATGAAATATTTCCTTCCACTAAAGAAGTACATATTTATGTAAACACAATACCTTGTTCATCTAAATAAATGCTCCATTGCTATAAATGCACGAACTCTTTGCGACAAATACATATACTTTTTATTGAATTAATATTATTTCTAATGAAATTATTATTTCTTTGATTTAAATAAATTTAAAACCCGGATTCAAGTATGGATATTTATTTCAATAAAGAAAATACAGCCAAAGAATTCATTTCTTTAGATCAACAAAAGATATGTGTCTGGTTTAAATAAAAATTACATCTTGAATATTTTCTTTATGCTAAAAAATAGGATTCAAGTAAATACATTCACAACGACCACATCGCTACTAGTTTGGGAGTGCTTTAAGGCACTGAATAAGATAGTGACAGACAACCGAGTCACTCTGCTTTGGATCCCTGGACACAGCGGCATCATGGGCAATGAGATATCGGATAGACTAGCAAAACTAACAGCAAAATAACATTTTACTGGACCTGAGCCAGTAGCAGGTATCTCCAGTAGGTTAGTTACTGAAGATAGTAACAGTTGGCTGACCGAGGAACATGAGAATGAGTGGCTCAAAGCTAAACTCTCACCGAGCAAGGAATTACTCAAGCTCGAGAGGAACCTTGTATTATTATTTTTAAATGGATAATAAGTCTCAACATTAATCTTCAAACTGATGTAGAAAACTACAGGATATTCTACGGTACTCCACAAGATTCCATATTGTTCAAGAAGATTTCAAAACATCCTTAATTTTCCTTAACAACATTTTAGAAAATTTCAGTACATTCTAGATCATTTCAGAACATACTAGGAAAGTCAAGATGAAAAGATCATTGAAGAAATTGAAAAATAATGACTGTATAATAATTAAAATGGAAGGCATCCCGGTAACAAGCGTTAAATTCAGAAAAATTAAGAATTTGTATTCCTATGAATACGCGATTTTTCCTCCGTCTAAAAATCCCCCAACGAGAAAAGAAAAAGTGCAAATCCTATTCCTCTCAATCGACTTACTAAAATTTAACGAAAGCATTTATTTATCCTATTTTTCATTATTAAATCTTTTTATAACTTATAAATTCTAAAATTATTCAATTTATATTTATTTATATTTTAATCATTTATTTAAACGTCTTAAAAAATGAAACAAAGAAATCTATGTAAATGTGTAAATTTATATAATTTTACATCTAGAGAGGCAGAGTTGAATTGGTGAGAATTAAAATTTCAGAATTTACATTCCGCATAAAGAAATTAAAACAACTTATTACACATATTTTGTGAATTTATTAGAAGGAATTAAATAAAATTAAAATGTGACCACTTCTGAGGTATAAAAAATATTTCTGTGAGGTACGTTACTGGTACAATTAGAAGGAATTAAATATATTGAAAACACGTCCTCTTTGGGAGAATAGAAAACTGTGTGGCAGTCGCTATGGAAATAGAAGTGAATAAGTTTAGGAGGTATCTTATTCCTATTGTGGCATTTTAGACGGATGGAACACATGGAAAAAAGGCGCATTCAAAACAATAGAATAATCTTCAATTTTGCGCTGAAATCTGACAAAATTGATTTTTGTCTATTTTACGCTTATTACCAGGGACATCCCAGACTAAAAAACATTGGAAAAGGTTAGTGGTAATACTGAACATATTTCTAAGACTAATCACAGAAGATAAATGAGAGAGATGCAGGGATAGGGGTTTGACCAACATTATTTCGGTGACCCGTCAAAGGTGCCTCCCGCCCCCACAAAGTGTTAGAGAGAGATACTGGTTTGACCAGAATTATTTCTGTGAACATTCACACGAATTCCTTCTCAACCCTAAGTAGTGTTGAAAAGAAGTAGGGGTTTGAATAACATTATTTCTGTCACTAGAATTTCTCGCCCCCTACTACACGTTGAAAAAGTGTTGGTGTTTGACCAGTAATATTTGTGTGAGACGATGTTCAAAATAACCTGAAGGTCACAGTACTTGATAGATTTTCAAAATTTTTCTTTCCAAAAAATTAATCATTAAATTTTCAAGAAATCTGTCGAGCCGGAATTATGAATTTTTGCTTGTTTAAATTTTTATAGAGCTGCATATATCGAAAAAAATGTTGATTTTTAAAATTTGTCTTTATAATTCTCTGTGAAAATTTTTCTTAGTGACATAAGGCCTCAGGTTTGAAGGAAAGGGATCCGTCGAAGAAAAAGAATTTCTTGACAAGGCAATTTATTTGTTAAAAAAAATATAGCAACCGATATCATTTGTTACCTTAATCAACAAACAACATGAACAAATGCACGATTTGAACAGTTTTAGAAATAAAACAACCGAATTTTCTCCATATTGTCTTTGAATCTCATTACCTACGATGCATATTGATGTATTTTTGTCGTCCGATATAATTTTTAGAATGTATTAACAATTTTTATGAACAGATGCATCATTTGAACCATTTTACGCAGAAACGAACCGAATTTTCTTCCGATTGTCTTCGAATATTATTGCTTGTGATGCACATTGATTAATTTGGTCATGATATACTTTTTTAAATTTATTAACAATTATTATAAACAAATGCATGATTCAAACTATTTATAGCAGAAATGAACCGAATTTTCTTTCGATTGTCTTCTAATCTATTTATCTGTGATGCACCTTGATGTATTTTTGTCATCTGATATAATATGTTAAATTTTTCAAAAAATATTATAAACAAATTCATTATTTAAAAAATTTTAGGCAGAAACGTAACCGAATTTTCTTCTGATTGTCTTTCAGTATCTATCCTCCGCTTAGGAACCACGCGTGCACATGTAACATATATTGCCATCTGGTGGCGACAGGCAGAATGTCTTATATGGTGGTTACATGGCGGCTAATTCAAATAAAAAATGATGGTAAAAGAAGAAATTTAAATGAAGGAAGATCTTACTCTACACTGAAATGTCCAGATCATGGATTTGTTGATTTTTATTTATATTGCTCGTTAATAAAGTTAACAAATTATACAAGTTAACGAAAATAAATCAATGAGCATCGCAGGCAATGACAATTGCAGAAAATCAGAAGAAAATACGGTTTGTTTTTGCTTAAAACTGTTCAAATCATGCATATGTATATATTATTTTGTTGATAAAGTTAACAAATGATATCGAATACCACATTGGCATAGTCACATTTCACTTCGTTGCTCTGAACGAGCGACTTCGATTCATAAATATACTTCATAAAAAAATGATTTATCATGCTGGCTATTTGTAGCAAATATTTGTTTATAAAAAATAACTTGACATGTCAAAAAAAAATTTTTTTCTTCAACCGACCCTTTTGCATAAAACGTGAAGCCTAAAGCCACTGAGAAAAACTTTTACAGCAAATTAAAAAGAAAAGTTAGGTTTAAACAACATTTTTTTCTTTCGCCTACCATGCGACGTGTTGAAAAAGGACAGGGGTTTGAACAAAATTATATTTGTTGCCAGTCACAGGGGCGCTTTCCTGCCCCTACGCAGTGTTATAGTATTCCTGTGACCAGTCGCAGGGGTGCTTTTCCTGACAAATTCCATGAATTTCTTGAATTCCGCTAATTTCATCAATTCCTTGAATTTCGTGAATTCTAGGATTGAAGTTCATAAATTACATGAATTCCACAAATACCGTGAATTCCGTGAATTCCTTGAATTCCATTAATGTCTTGATTTCCTAGAACTTCATGAATCACTTGAATTCCATAAACTATTTGAATTCCTCGAATTCCAAGAAATCCATCAATTCCAAGAAATCCATCAATTCCGTGAACTCCATAAATTCCATGATTTCCGTGGATTCCACGAATTCCGTGAATTTCTTAAATTCCTTGAGTTCCCTAAATTCCCTAAATTAAACGAATTCCTGAAACCCCTTGAATTTCTTCAATTCCATGAATTTCTAGAAATAATTATCTTTTAACGGTATGTGACCTACTTAAATACCTATATTACCGACCTCACTTTTTCAGTTCACTGAATTTTTTTTTAGCTTGAGGGTGTTGGTTAAATCCGACTTTAAATTTTTTTTTGATAGGTACTGCACTCACTCAATATATATTTTTTCCGAAGGATTTGAGAACGAAAGAAAGAAAACTTTTCGAATATCCGGGATTTTGCCATGCAAAGTATTGGGGTATGGCGTGAAGTTGACAGCGACCATGGTGGGTGATCACAAATACAGTTACAACACACATATAGGACTTCTCAGTTTATACTGCATTTTTGTCCACTTCGCGACGTATTTCGCAAAATTTAGGGTCACCATCATCAAGACGCGTCCCTTCGAAAACGTTATTGGGTTCAAGAGTTCTTCTATGATGTCAGAATTGTGAGTAAAACATAAATTTGCGAGCGATTCTCAACGTTCAAATGCTGTCGTCTGCAACATTTTATTGATCCAAGGATCTCGCAAAATCCCGGATATTCGACCAGTTTTCTTTGTTTTGTTCACAAATCCTTCGTAAAAAATATATATTGAGTCAGTGCCGTACCTATAAAAAAAATTCAAAGTCGGATTTAACCAAAACCCTTAAGAACTTTAAAAAAAAACATCGCACTGAAACTTTGGAAAATGTATCTAAAGACCATAAAGTACGTTTGTGTACTCTATTTGAGTCGGAATTAAGCTAAAACATATATTCAAAGTAATTAGCTAGGACCATTTTTCGATATAACCTTGAAATGTTTTGAACCTAAGAACTTTTTTATATCTAAAATAACTACAAGATGTAAAAAAACGTAAATAAACGTAATTTACCATTAGCTCTTGAATTTATCAAAATTTGAGAACGATATTTTACATGTAAAAAAAGTTCTTATGTTCAAAAAGTTCTAAGATACAAAGAAAATTTGTCAAAAAATGGTTCCAGTTTTAATTTCTTTGAAAATAAGTTTTAGCGAAATATCTACTGAAATAAAGTACATAAACGTAGTTTATGGTCTTCTGATACATTTTCCAAAGTTTTAGTCGGATGCTTTATTTACAAAAAAGTTATTAATATCAAAGGAAATTCAGTAAACTGAAAAAGTGAGGTTGGTATTATAGGTATTTGAGTGTTTCACTTAAGTGTAGGCGATTCATACAGAGAAAGTAATTAAACGGAAACTTTCGGGTACTTGCTGCCTCAAAAATTTTCTCCGCATCCCCATTATTCTTTCCATGTGTATTCAATATTTTCACTTTATTTCCTTCTTTTACACAGAAAGTCGAAAAGGTTTGGGTACATATGTACTCTAAAGTTTCATCTACTCTCAAATTATAATTCAGATTTTTTCCTGTTAATTGTGAAAAAATTTGCACTCGAACGAGTACTACACTAATCGACCCGTGTCCAGTTGGAGTCCACTCTGACCAAATGTGGGCCATTTTCAGATGTACGCAAACAATTATTCCGAGATTTTTCTTCTCAAAAAATGAAATTTAGGGTAGTGAAAGTTCATATTGAAAATTTTTTTCTGGAACTTCTGAATATTCAATTGATTAAAAATAATGTTTGGAGAAAAACGCTTTTTCAATATTATATTGGTTATATAACTCACCGTTTCTCATCTTGATGCTTAGATTTTCCCTGATCAAGGCAAAGAGCGTCGTTGTGAAATTGACCTTTCCGTCAACATCAACGGGCATGTTCATCCTAATGAGTTTTTTATAAGCAAGTCTATTTGGACACTTATTACCGAATCCCAATGGAGGATCCATATTCTTGAGCATGTCGTACATCTCCGTATAGTGAATTTTTCCAGTAGCGTTGGGATCGTACTCGGCCCATATTCTCACAAACTCATCAAGATGGTGAGCTCCCAAGATCGAGGAATCCCGAGTAAGGTAGTCAAAGTTATCCATAATCACGGCGACGAACAGATTCAACATGAGAAATGAGCAGAAAAAGATGAAAGATACGAAGTACGCGTAGGCAAGATTAGAGCCACAGTTTTCTCCATCTTTCTTTGCATTTGGATCACAAGGTCGATTTTTTACACAAGCTAGCATAATATTTGGCCATGCTTCACCAGTAGCACACCTATAATCATAATTTTGTGTCACCAGATCGAAAATTTCTCTTCTAGACTCAAGAAAAAAATGTCTCTCCACTATTATTTTATAAGTTACTTAAGAATACAATGAGAAAATTTAAAAGCAAATTTGTAATCCAAATTCTATTATGACGCAACGATGTGAAAAGATAATAACTACATTCAATGATGTACAATGACAACTACAATGATCCTGACAGACTTTAACTAGTTCAAAGTGGCTACTGGAGCAACAATAATCAAGAAATTATGTTGAATTAATTTTTTTACTAGGAAACTCTCTATTTTTTTCAAATTCGATTTTAAAATTCTGCGATATTTTTTATATTGCAATTTAAAATTAGGAGACAATTTTAGAGACTTTTGAGTTCGAAATTCTCAATTTCTAACATTTTAAAATTCAAAGTCAATATTCAGTTTACAATGGGTAATCCTGAACATGTTTAGTTAGGCTTCAATTAAAAATTTTTTCTTTGTTATTTTCAAATTTTAAGTATTCATATTTAAAATAAGAAATTAAAAAATACTATTTGGAATGAACTGACAATTTTACAATAAAAATCATTTTAAGTTTAACAGTATTGACTAGTAAAATTTTTATTTAAATAAATTAAAAATTAAAACATTGAAAATTGAATAGCAGCTTATTGTAGCTTTAAAAATGAAAACATTCATGCCAACTTAAACCAGATAACAATTTGTCAATCACAGTGGCAGTGTAATGCGATTCAAGCATTTTCCCATAAATTTGTGTCATTAATTGAGGCGCATATTGCTCGCATATCTTGATAATCAACGTGTGCGGGTGTATTGAATCTTTATTTATTTAACATGTGAACGTCCATATG
This sequence comes from Belonocnema kinseyi, assembly GCF_010883055.1. NCBI lineage: Eukaryota > Metazoa > Arthropoda > Insecta > Hymenoptera > Cynipidae > Belonocnema > Belonocnema kinseyi. Next base: position 25,929,035 of record NC_046665.1, on the reverse strand, counting down.
AAAAGGGCCATTGTTAAAGTGGAGTGAACTTTTCTTTAATTCGAAGGAGTTTCCGAAGTTGCAGTTTGGCACCCGGATCTCACACAAAAAGTTACAGATGAAAAATCATTTATGTTTGTAAAAGTATTAGAATTGCCCGAAATTTGACAACCCAGTTTTTCAACGGATCTCCACGTTCTGAGACCACATGAATCCGAAAATCATGCTTTGGCGATGGTGTCTATTTGCCTGTGTGTCGGTCCGTAATCACAATAACTCTTGAAAAATGAACGAATCAAATCGAGCTTTGGTCAGCTTTTTTGTGGTCCTGAAATAAAGGACGAGTTTGTTAACCGGTCATTTTGAAAAGAAATTCGAAAAGTTAAAGCATTTTCCAAGTTTTTGAGACCATTTTCTTTAACATTTAAAAATTTGATGTAAGGCTATTCGAGGTACTTAGAACGGTAAAAAATGTATACTTGTGTCTTATTTCGATAGAAATAAAACTATCAGAGTTATAGCATTTATAAAATTTTAGAAATCAATCGAAAATAAAAATTTTAAGCCAAAGAACGCACGATATGAATAAAAGTGACGAGAAGAAAAACGTTGCTTTTTGAAAGCCCTACAAATTTGTTGATTTCACTCGTGAAAAGTAACATTAAAAATAAGCAAAATTAAATTTTTTGAAACACGACACGTTATGAAAAAAAAATTGTTTAACAAAATTTGTACACCTAAAAAACATTTGCAAATTTTTTACGAATCCTTTTTTGATAGGAAGCGCAGTTTTTGTATTAATCATAAACATGACCTTAAAAATAAAAATGAAAAATTTGTGGGAAAACGACAAAAGGCACGAAAGAAATTAATAGACAAAAGTTATTCACCTAAAAAAGAGGTACACATTTTTTATTGAATTCTCATCATTTCTGATTGAGAAAGTATTAGAATTGCCCAAAATTTGACACCCGATCATTCAAATTTCGAACGAAATGAAGCAAAATACGAAACAATTTCTTCAAACAAAAATTATAGCATTTGAAAAATCCTGCAGAATTTCTTTCAACCATAGAGAAATCTTCATTGTTCTACACATACAATATTATAAAAACAAAAATCCTATTTTTCGCAGAACAAAGTAAGATATCGCATAGTGCGAGTGTCGCGATGAGAATGTGCACCTCAAGACCTATCGAGCTTTGAGCAACTTAATCTTTAAATATACTTAATTATTAGAAAAATCAGAATATGAAAATGCATATAAATACTGGTATCTAAAAGAGATCTTTTTGATAAAATTTCATTCAAGCATTACTAGTAAAAAGAATAAATATTCAAGCGCTAAGAGCGAGATGAAAATATTTCCGCGCATATGCCCGCGCAGTGGGAAGATTTTTAAGATGAAATAGGGTTTTAAGATTTATCACTTACAGCTAAAATTATCTTCCGGAAACTATGGTTTAATAACAAAACTTCGTATACATCGTAAATTGGCATTGAACTTAAAAAAAGGAGAAAAAGCATGTTGTTGCTTAATTGAATGATGTTTTTCTTATTGGTAACGATTTTGGTATTGATAAAAAGGGTTCTCACACTTAGTACTTACACGTATAATTATCGTTCCGAAAACCACGCAGAAATAAAAAAATGCTCATACATCTCAAATTATCATTCAGTTTAAATAAATTATTTAAAATCGTGATTTTTGTATATTTAAGGTTTGTTTCTTTGCTCAGATTTTAAAAGTAATATCATCAAAAAATATTTCTGAATCAATGCACTTTTAATGTGCAATCGGTAGATGTTAATACTGCAACTTTGCTCGCAAATTTAAGCGCGTCTAGAGGCGGCGTCTATCGGTTCTAGCGGTTTGTGCCCGATAATGGTTTCCCTCGCGCTCCACGCTTAGACATTTATTCCTGAATAAAACTTTACCACAATTAATTGATTAAGTATAGTTAAGGATTAAGTTGCTCAAAGCTCTGTAGGCTTTGAGGTTAAATTCACATCGTGGCACTCGCGCTTCTCGCTCGATTGTTATGGTATTCTTAAAATAATAATTTTTAAATAACATTTTTGATACATACAGCAAAAACTTGTTAAAAACTTCTTGTAGACTTTTTACCTAACTCACGTCGCTGGGCTCAACATTTTCATATTTTTATTAGCATTTTCGATAAATAAAATGAAAATGACAAACCCTATGAAAAAAAGGCTGACAAAAATTCGATAGGAATTTTTAAAAGCTGAAATTCCTTTTTAAAACTTTTTTCCATGACTCACGCCGCGCCGTTCGGTTAAAAATTTGAATTTTCGATTTTTTTCAGATTATTTTCGACAAATAAAAGCAAAATGACAAGCCCTATCAAAAAATGGTTCGGGAATATTTTATAGAAATTTTTAAGAGCTAAAATTTCTCACTGAAGTTTTTTCCCGTATATCATATCGTTTAGCTCATAATTTGAATTTTCACTTTTTATAGTATTTTCGAGAAATAAAACCAAGATTACAAATCCGCTAAAAAATTATTGTTTTATTTTTTATATGACTTTTTAAAAGTTGAAATTTCGATTTGAAACTTTTGTCCGAATCTCACGTCGTTTGACACAAAATTTCAATTTTTTTCCTAATATTTTTGACAAATAAAACAGAAATGATAAGTCCTATCGAAAAATAGTTGAAGAACATTTTATAGGAATTTCTAAAACCTAAATTTCCCCTTCGTAACTTTTTTACGTATCTCACGTCTTTTAGCACAAATGTTGAAATTTCGATTTTTTTCATATTATTTTCTATAAAAAAACTAAAATGACAAGTCCTATCAAAAAATGGGTCAATAATATTTTGTAGAACCTTTTGAAAGCTAAATTCCTCACTGAGTTTTTTTCCACATCTCATGCCGCTTAGCTCATGATTTGAATTTTCGTTCTTTTATAGTGTTTTCGACAAATAAAACCGAAATGATAAGTTCTCTAAACAATTATTGAAAAATTATTTTTATAGGACTTTTTAAACGATGAAATTCCTATCTAAAATTTTTGACCGAATCTCACGTCGTTTGACTCAAAATTTTGATTTTTTTCATAGTATTTTTGACAAATAAAACTGAAATGACAAGTTCTATAAAAAAAATAGTATCAGAACATTTTGTAGGAATTTTTAAAAGCGAAAATTCCTCGTGAGAACTTTTTTCCGTATCTCATGACATTTGACGCAAAACCTAAATTTTCTATTATTTCACAGTATTTTTGAGAAACAAAACCAAAATGACAAGTCATATCAAAGAGGGTTAAATAACAGTTTGTAAGACTTTTTGAAAGCTAAAATTCCTCGCTGAAATTTTTGCCTTAACTCATGACGCTTAGCTCACAATTTAAATTTTCGCTTTTTTCATAGTATTTTCGACAAAGAAAATCGAAATCAAGAGCCCTATCGAAAAATTGTTATGAGGAATTTTTTAAGACTTTTCAAACCCTGTAATTCCTATCTGAGACTTATTCAAGTATCTCCCATTTGTTGGTCTTCCTTAACATTTTTTCCACGTATTCGTCTTTGTTTCGGGAAAAATAAGAATATTCGACTTTCGCATAGCATTGATGATGGATAAAAACATAACAAGTGGTCAAGGAATGCTGGTTAACGAATATATTCTTTCTATTTAGATACGATTTGAATACAGATTTTCTTATTACTGCACAGTTCTCGGAGCATTTTTATAGTTATAAATACAGTGAACCCTAGAGATAGGGCCCCTGATATAGTACTTCTTAAAATTGACGCGGTGCTTGAAGTAGGAGTAAAAGGAGCTGCGCGGGTTGAGCGACGATTGCTCAGGTGTAAACAAATAAAAGCGTTTTTTACGAAACGGCACTATATCTGGGTAATTCCCCACCTCCACCAGCCCCAGAACCCTCTCTGAATTTGGAAAAAGCAAACGATTTTTCACTCCACCTTAGTCCTTATGGTCCATAAGGACTCTTTTCATAAAGAAATCCACATTGGTACGTCAAAAAAAAGGACCAGATCATGGCATTTATTCTGAAAGTTATAACCGTTTTTGTAAGTCAATGTAGAAATTGTCAATTGTTTTCTTTTTTTGGAAAATCATATTTCGATTTATGTTCTATCTGGATTCGCCAACTTTAAATACGTTTTGCGAAAAAGGATGTTTTTCCAAGCTACAAATTCAAAAGACTGAGTATCTTATTTTTCCACCTAAGCGGTTTGTGCTGGGCCAAAAATATCATCAATTTATTTAGCAATATGCTTTTTATGTAATTATGATTAATCATAAGTCTGAAGTAAAAATTACAATTCTTTGTGGAAAAGCTTAAATATTAGTTAACATTTACTTAAATATAACATTTTTATTCATAAAAGGATGTAATTCTGTGAAATTGACATTATAATTACAGAAGTGAGAACATTTTTGTGGATAGGTCTTACTATATGACCAGATATGGCTACAGCGACATTTTTTGATAGTGAAAACTAAAAAAAAAATCATTAAACCAAAAATACTGTTTAATTTTCTGACTGATATTTGGTTACCTACCGCACTAAAGGATTAATGGTACCCGGAAATAATATCTTGAAACAGTATCTCTGGAATACCCGTTGACATCTCATAGTAATATTACCTTATCTCTACAAGCGGGGCCCTGTAGAGAATTTACTAAATATTTTCCTTGCTGCTCGTTGAAACAAAAAATGTAATTTCTTAACCAGAAACAAAACACCCAGCGGGAGTGAGGGCGGTCAAACCAAACGGTAAAACGAGGACGAGCTTAACCATAGGGAGCTGCAAGGAAGAGTTAAATCAATAGGATGCAACACCAATCTAATGGAGACTACGAAGCCAGGGAGCATAAGAAGGTTTGACTGAGAGATTAAACAGACTCTTATAATCAGGCCCTGCAAAGTCACCTGGAAATTGCAATAGGGGCCGACGGGTGTCCTACAACGAAATTCGATGAAGACCCGGTCAAGGAAATTGAAACGGCATTTAAGAAGAAAATTAAGGGAGTGCAACAGGTTGCACCTCATTCAATGATAAGTGATCCCAAGATATGAAGATTGTAGCTTCATGAATGATGCTTCTATCTTCATCAAGCTATTAGCTTAGGTTTCTGGGGCATTCGTTGAACCAAAAGCAACACTTAACAGGATAGCAGTTACAAATCCGACCATAGAACGGGTAATCAACTTATATTAACTGTAGACCTAGGTTATTTCGGAAGCCTCAGGAAGATCGATTGCAGGGCTTACTATGAGAAGTTTAACAGGGGAACAAACGGCTTTCGGCTCAATACAAGAAGCTTGATTCTAGAAGACAAAAGTTAGATGCATAAGCAAGAAGACCAAATTAGTCATTTATGATAGATAGATACATCTAGGTACTGCAGAAATCTCGTGGATTATTGTTGCGTTAAAGCAGGCCTACCCACTGAGCAGTTCTGCGTTAAAGGATACCCATTACTTATCGGATGCGATGCTAAATCACATCATTTAATTTGGGGTGGTAAGGAAATCAAGAACAGGGGTGATTTTTGATCAGTTTTTCTTTTAACTACTGATTTAACTACATTGATTCGGGGATATATAACCACCCTCCAGATAATTAGAGTCACAAGGTAATTGATTTGGCCTTACGCTCAATAAGTATAAGCGCAATGTGCAAGGAGCGACATGTGTCGTCCGATACGTTCCTATTGGATCGTAGACAGATATTTTTCTCCTTGAGCGGGGACAGACCTGAGGCTTAAAGGTATAAGAACCATAAGTCAACTGAAAGGGATATTTATAGGGAGAATCTCAACAGTTTACAAGGCGCTATATTAGGCAGAATCAAGTATACTGAACAGATAGATTTTGTTTTCGACATCTTGAAAAAGATACGAATAAAGCGCTTGAGAAGAATTGTCCTCTTCGTATTAAGAGAACCGAGAAAGATGCACTATGTAAGAATATTTGTCTTAAGGACCATTAGCCACATCCGACAGAAAGACTAATTTTTAGAACCAGAGCAGAAAATCGGAGAGTAGACAGTCACTGCATACTACACTATACACAGTATTGGCTATTTCAATCCTCAGGATATGATACAATATTCTCTGTCTTAATTCAGGAACTAATGAAGCCCTTGGTGGTTCCAACTTTCTGTAAACCTAGGCCTTTCTATAGATACATTCCAATTCCCATTTTATAAAACGGAGATTACATCTTATATTGAGATGTTAATATCCAGGCGGAACATTATATCCGAGTTAATCGACTCGACATCGTGATGCCAGGAAAAAAGGTAGAAGAGTCTACATCCATGACATTGATTGTCCACTTAACCGCAATTTTCAGGTAACATAGACAACCAAGATCCATAAGTATTTTTTTAATTTCAAAAATTCATTAGCAAAGTCAAATTTTCGCCATCGATGAGTCCCTCAAACACGCGTATATCCTAATTTTATCAAATTTAGAAACAATGTAAATGATACTTGAAAATAATATTATATTTATTTACATATTACATTATGAGTAGTTTCGAAAAATTATAATTATAAAATTAAACTTTCACTCGAGTAAACCCGGTTATACATCATAGCCACGGACTAAGTCAAGTGACTGATGAGATTAGAATGTTATAAATTATTTTAGATAATTTAATGCGATGCTTGAAACCTCCTGCGATGATGTTGTAGGTGTACAATTAAGAGCAGCCGCGAGCGGTGCAAGTGCTAACAGTCACCTCTGGATGCTTTCTTAGAGCTACCATTTGTCACTCCACGGGTTTTTAGTCGCTCGCTTCTTGATAGTGAAGAAAGTTTCTTACAATGCGACAGGTGTTTAATAAAACCGCCTTCTGAGCTGCTGCCAATACCCTACTGACTCCTAAATGTTCAAGGTGTTCAGTGCATCTTGCGTGCACATTGCCTGTAGCCGAAATCACAATGGGATGAATAGATGCATGATTCACATTCCTCCATATGGTCTTTATTTCATGCCTTTACTCGCTATACTTGTGGATCTTGGTTGTATAGGTTGACTGCAAATTTCGGTTAAAAGGACAAGCAATGTCGATGACGTAGACTCTTCCACCGTTTTTTCTCGCATCACGATGTGAGGTTGATTGGCCCAGATGTAATGATCCGATCTGTTTGGATAGTAGCATCCTAATATATGACGTAATCTTCGCTTTCTAAAACGGGCATTGGAGTGTATCTATAGAAGGGCATCTCCTCTTTTAAGAGTCCTAGGTTTAGGGCAAGTTGTTGATGTATACTACCCGCTATATCATTATGTCTGTGCGTATATTCTCTCTGAGCCATTACGCGACAGCCATTAATAATGTGCTCGATGGATTCGTTGGTATCTCCACATAATCGGCACCGGTCAACCACGTCTTGATGTAACACGTGTTTGCGATAATTCCAAGTGCTGACATTCTTGTCCTGTATCGCAATGACGAATCCTTCCATCTCTGGATACAGATAACATTTTCTTAGCCAAATATTAGATGCCTCACTATCCACTTCATTTTGATCTAACAAGTTGGGGTACTCGCCATGGATGGCTTTCTGCCTCCATTGTATTTCTAATTCCTCTATGCTTTCTGTTCTGATATTCAAGGTCCCATCTGAGGACAAATTTAAGGGCGTGTAGTCAAGATCCGCTTGACAGATGGTGCTGCAAAGCGCAACATTTCGTTTGCTGTTAAAATAGTCTCGCAACTGTATAACTTGTGACTCACACAGTTTTCTGACATCTACAACGCCCCTACCTCCTAAATGTCGTGGTAGAACTACCCTTTTAATCGCTGAGTTTCTGTGGTGCATTCGGTGCTTCGTTATTTCTACGCGAACAACTCTGTTTAACTTTTCAAGGTAGGCGTTAAACCATTTTATGAGCCCGAAGGAGTACGTGAGGACAGGGATGGAATGTGTGTTGATTGCCCTGATTTTGTTTGCCGAGTAGAGAAAATTCTTCAGAATTAATCTGAGTCTCGTAATGAAGGCAGTCGTTAGGCTTGTCTTAACTACCGTGTGTTGATTACTCTTAAATTCAAGAATACCCAGATATTTATATGATTGGCCTGCAGCCATTGCCTCGATGTCCCTAATTCTCCTCTGATTAAATGCACTATTCTACATTTATCTAGTCCGAACTCCATGTGGATATCATCGGAAAACTGCTTTGTGACATCGATCACTTGCTGCAGTTTCTGGTCATCCATGTAAAGAAGATAGATCATTTCATGACCATCCTCATTATCATGAATTCTGAACCCATGAGATATGCTGTTTAGTGTTTTGCTCAATGGATTCAACGCTAAACAGAACCATAGCGCGCTGAAGGAGTCCGCTTGAAATATACGCGTCGTAAAGCCTATTCATCTAGTTATCCTTGGTTGTCCATGATCAAAATACTTGATTCTTGTACCCTAGAACCTCATCGCATGGCTTAGAAAGTCAATAATGCGTGGACAGATTTTGTGAAGTTTTAAGACTTCAAGCAAATAGTCATGCGGCACGGAAGAAAACGCTTGCTTGTAGTCAATGTATGCCATATGTAAGTTCCTTTGATGCCTACGAGCTTAAGTCATGGCAACAGCGTCTATAGTAACTAGATCTTTACAGCCTCGCGAGTTTTTACAACATACTTTTTGTTCTTCTGTAAGAATGTCATTCTCGTCGCATAACATATACGTAGTACCCTGGACCATAAAGCCTGGCATCAGATCTGGGTGTTCAATGATCTTCTGAAAACACCTTGCCAGCGCAAGATGCACATTCGTCAGGTACTTTTACCAGAAGTTGTGCACCATGTCCGGACATTAAGCTTTCCAATTACTTGCCTTTTTCAAGACCGCTGAAACATCTAAAGCTGTGATGTTTGTCAGTTGCATCTCAGGGCTGTTGCTTGCCCTTGCTTCCTCCAGTTTCAACCACGCAGTGTCGAAATTGCATCAGTTCGTTTTTCCGCAAACACCCAACCAATAATTAGTCATATCTTCCAATTGAGGGACTTCGGTGCCTTGCTGGTTATTTGGCTTTACTCTCAGTTCACGATAGAACCTTCTTTTATCTGTCCGATAGTTTTGATTTTGTTGCCTTTGTGCACTACTTTTCTTGTGCCGACGCAGTCTTGCAGTAAGAACATCAAGTCTCTGTCGTTGGGAGTATATATTCTCATCCAATATTGCTGGTGTTAATATCTCGACGTGCCAAGGGTGGATGATTTTAGTAACATGGTTTATCAGCTTTTTGGTTCTATTTCCTTTTTTATATTGATTTAATCAACCCAATTTCCACCTTACTTTGCTGACATCCATATCCAACCTGATCTTCCATGGTGGATCTCGATCCCTTTCTGGGACAAAAACTGCATTTGCATCTTCCAAGGCGAGTTCATCAATAGGAAGCTGCTGTTCCACTTCCATTTTGATATAAGCTATTTCAACAGCCGAAAGCAGTCTGTTTACAGATATTGAGCATCATTGATCTGCCAGATTCTGCTCATTTATTTTTGTGGCTAGCCCTGGGTATTTAAGTAAGAAGAGTCTATGATGTTCTCTCCTCACACTTTGCCCACATTTCTTTGCCAAAAAATAAAGGCGCATAACATTTCTGTTCATATGGTATGTCCATTTTCGTCGCTTTTTTGGTTGCTGAAACTCTGCTTCTGACTCTGGTTTTATAAGGCCATCCACCTCTGGAGGATGTGGTGGTGTTGGATCCTCAATAGGTTGAGAAACAACGTCAATTGCTCCTGATTGACCGTTTGACGCGGTTTCGTATAACTGATGTTCATTTCCGTCGCTTTTCCACGCCAAATGAACCTGTTGTTTAATATCCATTGCTCGGTCTTCTGTAACGTGTAGATTAGGCCTGATATCCTTCACCAAATAACTAACGCTAGCCAAAGCATCCTCAGCAGGCACAGTTGATGCTCCGATGCTTACCGTTTGTCGCACATGTTCTTGCTGGCCAGCTGTTTGATCAGTGAGATCTGCCTGACCATCTCGCAGCTCACCATCGCCACCGTCCCGCATGCTGTGGCCTCCAGCTGTGGCTCCGGGGGCGCCCCGACGATCCTCGGGAAGCGACAAGCGTTTCAAAATCTTTAATATGCTCTCCATTTTTCATTTCTGGGTTAATTATATATTATTACTGTGTTGAAATGTTGTCACAGGCTTATACTTTCCAACATGTCAAAGGCATTTTTTGTTAGAGTTGGATTTTTATTTGATCATTTTTGCACAGGACTCTCCCGATATATATCATCAGTCACGGACGCATTTTAATAATGCAATCAAGTGATCTGATGAGAGCAGTCTGCCCAGACATATTGGACATAGCCTGGTTTTTACCCCATCATTGATGGACTGAGTTGCAATCAAGTACACGAGGGGGGGGACCTACAGCTTAAGGTGGGTTCCGAACCACGAGAACCTCGGTAAAGGTACATTGAAAAATTTCCAGATGTACCGGCTCAGGGATCGAACCCCGGACCTCTGAGGTAAAGTCCGAGTGTTTAACTATTATTATTATTATTATTAATTGCAAATATTGTATTATGCTATATAATTATATTATACAGGGTAGACAGTGGACATGTTGGTGCTTACCAAAAGGTATGCCACCCGACTTATACGCCAGTGCTATTCTTATGGGCGTGTATGCCGGATATCAGACATGATTGAAGGGAAAGGACACTCTGTAGCGTATCCTTATAGTATGCACATAGTATCCCTTACGTATCATGCAACAAAAACAGTAAAAGACAGCAAGATGGGCATTTAACTTATTGCAATTCGGATTCTACATTAGATTTTCAATTAGAATGTCATGGAGTATTAACAATAGTATTTTTGAAACGTTAAAATTTTTTTTAAAAGTCACAAACTTCTGCTGAAGGTGACTTCAAGCGCATGCATAATCGCTTCAGTAGTATTTTGCCATTTGCGTCCAGGCTTGTTTTCTCAGCTTCCCACTGTTTAGCGCTAGCACCCAGCTAAAATTCTTAGTTAAGGACGGATAACACTTATCAACCGCTACTAACAGAAGATGTGATTGAAGCCACCTTTTGCCCATGTAAATGATAGGCGTTATAATTGTTAAAGTTCTTAATACTGAAAAAAATTATTGCAATTCTAATGGAAAATTTAAAGTAGAATCCGAATTACAACAAATTAAATGCGCATCTTGCTGTACACTTTTAGTTTTTGCTTCATGATATGGAAGGGATACCATGTGGATACTATAAGGATATGCTGTAGAATATCCTTTTTGTTCACTCCGTTCGCTAGGGGCCGTATTATGGACTTGGCCAAACCATCGAAACCACTGTATTGGACAATTATCGTTATGTTTAAGTATCATCCACATTGTTTGAAATTTCTAAAAAATCAGAAAATACGCATCTTTGAGGGGCACATTAACGGTGAAAAACTTGACTTTGTTAATGCATTTTGTAAATAGAAAAAGTTCGTGCAATAACTTTTGCAACATGTTTCATTGACAATTTCGCACTCCAAATTTGCGAGAAAATCACAGAGATGTATCTTGGCGTCAGTCAATACTGAGAATTTTTTAGATTTTTCTGATGATTAGGTTAGCTAAAAATTGCAAAAATAGAAATTCGCATAATCAACGATTACTTATGCAATATGGCGACTATCGGGCTGAAGGTTCGCAAAAACAGTCTTAAACCAAGTGCCTTCGAATAGTTCATACGAAATCTTATTTGGGTCGACGGCCGTTTCTGTATGGAAGCCCGACGAGACTCTGCATATCCAAATATTTAAAAAATTCCTAATTTAATTATGAAGATTTACCATTTAAAATTCATTAGTTTTGTATGATAAATATTAAATTTTGACAATTCCAATTTAAAATCTAGGAATTTTCGAAATCTTCAATGTACACAATTCTCAATTCTGTAGGTTTATATGCCTGATTCTAAATAAATTTAGTTGGAAATGCCTCAAATTTAAAATTGTTCTGGTTTCAAAGATGGAATTTTTGTATATTTTGTTTTTAATGTCTCGGAAACTTCTAATTTCAAATTGCAATATATTCAGTTTCAAACATTTTAAATAAAAAATCTTCAGTTTAACTTCTAAATTGTTGAATTTAAAATTAAAGATGCAGAAGCGTTCCACTTTAAATGCTTAAAATTTTTTATTTTGTTTTGAATATGATAAACAAGAATTTTTTTAACTTTGAAAGATTGTATTTTTTAATTTCAATTATCGGAAAATTGATTGCAAACAGAGGATGACTAGGATTTTAGTCGTTATCTGTAGTTGTCATGTATTCTCAGTCAAAAGTGATGGTTTCTGACTTCAGTTGTAGCATCTTGATGAAACCTGCATTAATAATTATTCTTAAAATTCCTTGGAGAATCAAATTTTTTATTGAGTGCATTTTTAAATGCAGAAAGATCGGTAAATACATGTAGGTAGATACATGTAGATACATATATGTACATTTAGGTAAAAACTTGTTTAAAAAGTATGTTCTAGCGATCTTTCATGTTTGGGCAAGAATCACAGTAAATGTTGTAGCTGTATGAAATTGCTCTGATCGAAGGCACCACGTATTTTTCAAAGTGAATAGGGCTGTGTAAATCGAGTTCGCTTTAAAATTAAGAGCAGAGGATTTAAGGGATTTAGGATTTTAATTTAAGACTACAAACATCAAAAAGTTACCAACGGATTTAAACTTTTTTTAATGAGAAGAAAGCAATACTTAATTTGAAGCGAAGTCGATTTCTCGGCGTCACCAGGCTAACTCTTTAAAAATACTACATTAAATAAGAGGAAAAACTGGAGAAGCCATTTCATTAGGCCGGAAATCTACTTCATCCTACTGATGTTTTGTTAAGAAAATAAGATGCAGAATAAACGCAAAATGTGCAGCAGGGGTGAAATAATCTAAGAATAATAAAAATCAAAGAACTTTTTTTTCACGAATCCTTTTAACCCAGTTTTTTGTTGTTGAGAAAACCCAGAAAATTATTTTAATTTTACATTAAGGGCATATGACACAGCCAAATACTTATATTACCGACCTCACTTCATCAGTTCACTGAATATTTTTTTGAACCTAAGAATTTTTTCTTGTAAATAAAAGATCGAGCTGAAACTTTGGAAAATGTATCAGAGTACAATAAAGGACGTTTAGATCATTCATTTGGGTAGGAACTTCACTGAAAATTATAATATAATCTTTTTTTCTGAACCTGGACATTTTTTGAACGTTCGAACTTTTTTATACATAAAATATCGGTCTCGAGTTTTGAGAAATGCAAGAGCCGAAATAAGCCTACGTCAAAGGGCATCAGCCCGTACCCTTGCGGCCACTAGACGAGGCTCTAACAGCTGGCTTGTCCTACGTTCTGAGTCCTTTGTTGTGTGCCGGTTCAGATTTAGTTGAAATATTTTTTTGCATATCATTTATTATTCAACGTTATACTTTAACGTAGTTTTCTTACGGCTCTTTCCGGTAATAAGCGTTGAATAGAGAAAAATTCATATTTTCACATTTCAGCGTAAAAGTGAAGATTATTCTATTATTTTGAATGTGCGATTTTTCCATCTGCCTAAAATGTCATTATAAGAGTAGGATATCTCAGAAACTAATTTATTTCTATTTCCATAGCGGCCGCCGCATAGGTTCCTTTTCCCCAAAATAGAACATGTTTCATGTTTTCAATATATTTAATTCCTTGTAATTATACTGACAGATACACCTCACAGAGATGTCTTCTATTCCCCATAAGTGCTTGTATTTTGAGATTATCTAATTCCTTTTAATAAGTTCACAAAATATCTGTAATAAATTTTTTTAATTCCTTCATGTGGAATATAAGTTTTGAAAATGTAATCTTAATCAATTCAAGTCTGCCTCTCAAGAGTTAAAATTATTTTAATTCACACATTTAAATAGATTTCTTAAATGCATTTTTTAACACATTCAAATAAGTTATTTACATATAAATGATTATAAATCTGAATATTTTTAGAATTTATGAGTTATAAAAATATTTAAAAATGAAAAATAGGTTAAATAAATACTTTCATTAAATTTTACTAAGTCGATTGATAGGAAGAGGATTTGCACTTTTTCTGTTCCCGTTGGGAGATATTTAGACGGAGGGAAAATCGCGTATTCATAGTAATACAAATTCTTAATTTTTCTGGATTCAACGCTTATTACTGGATTACATTTCTCAAAGTTTGAAATTACGATGTATATCCCATTATATCTTGAGCATTTGCCTTAAATATTCAGGGCAGACATTTTCTACTGGGTGTTTTATTTTGAAAATTTGTACTTGGGGGTGTTCGGGGTTGTTAAAATCCCAAAAAATTGTGTGTCTTCTGTACAAAACCTCAAAAGTAGCCAAAAATGTCGAGGTTCAGAAAAAATATGAAATTATTTTCAGTGAAGTTTCTACCCAAATGATGTACCAAAACGTACTTCATTGAACTCTCATATATTTTCCAAAGTTTCAGCTCGATATGTTCTTTACAAAAAAAACGTCTTAGGTTCAAAAAAATATTCAGTGAACTGATAGAGTGAGGATGCTAATATACGAATTTGGCCGTGTCACATGCCCTTAAAGAAAATTCTTAGTAATAATTCTCACATTCACGATAATAATTATATATATAGCAATTAATATGTCGCTATCAAAGTGCACGAAAATTATGTGTTATAAACGTATTTATTTATGTAGTAATATTAACACATAAAATGGCATTATTTTCATCCGTGAAGTAGCTGGACAAGCAGGCTTAATGAAAAAAAGGTTCTGAAATTTGTGAAGGATGGGGTACATCTAATACGGAAATCTGAAAGTCTATGTCTACCTCTGCCAGGCTTTCACTCACCGAAAAAGTAGCATCAGACCTTGAATGAAGCTTTGGAAATTGTTGTGCTTGTTAATTGAGAACTTCTCGTCCAGGGCAATGTTACCAAACACCTGAACGGTAGAAGGTAGAAGGTAGATAGGCACAGCAAAAACAGAGCGAAAGCACCATTAGAAAGTCGATCTTTGACAATAAACTTTCGTACTTGATACTGATTATATAAAAAACAGAAACAGACTGTCCACCAACACTTGCACTAGTTATTCCCAAATCTCAAGAAACTTATAAATTCAACGAAAATTTACCAAATTCTAAGGGAAATTATGGTCTATAGAGACAGAATATTGGATAGCAGACAGGAGCTTATAAAACTAAAAATCTTCTACGACGTGTATGATAGCGGTGGTGGACATTCTGGAAAAAATCCTGTGCTTTCTTTTCTGCTGGGCCATAAAATCGCAAGACTAATTAGCTAAGGTTCTAGTTAAATAGCTACAAAACATGGTACTATCTTAGCCACTTGATGCTTAAAGTACGCCAACTATCATCAAGGAATGACTACGTGTCTAGGTAAGCGTAACTAGCCTAGACGTCCTAAGAGTATTTTTTACTGGAATTAATAATCAAAAAAGAAAATGAGTATCTTAGAAAATAAGTAAAAAATGTCGAGCAGCCTCATTTCTGGCAAATATAACGCTCTTATTGATCAATACACTAGCAGTTACAGTATGTCTAGTAATACTCATGTGTTTGATTCTTCCTGAATGATAATAGAGTGAGATTTTTGTATATAATTGTATGCATTTATTTATGAATGTGAAAGATGAGCGCTACTTAAAAATATGTCTGCACTCTAAGAATATCGCCGCGTGGTGTACTTCGATCAAGCGGAATCGTGATCTTTCTCTGAATTTCAGAATTAAGCTGCTCGACTCACCGAAACAGTAACATAAGACCGCCAAAAAAGGATTGAAAGTTGTTGTGTTTTTCGATTGCCATCTCAGGATCGTTTGCCAAGTTTCCAAAAACCTGATAATGAAATTTTGGTGAGTGTGTAACCTAGTCGCGATAATTTTTCTTTTTATCGGGTGCCCATTTATCTGCTTCATGATCTGAATAATTGTTACTTTAATGTAAACTTGAATTTATTTGAAGAAAAAGTGCTTGATTCAGGAACAGTAACACTTTGAGAAACAATAACCACTTGGAAAACAAATATTTTTATAGAATAATGTTCATTTACGATGAAAAATATTGAACATTCAAAATTACTCGATAAAAAACAAATATTTCAAATCGAAGTTTTGTAAATCAAACTCATAAAATACTATACTCAACACGAAAAAAGTAAAATATGAGATTTACAGTTTCGACGTACGAAGCTGCAAGGACTCCAAAATACACGAGAAATTTAACAGTTTGCAATTTCGATAACAATTTAAAGGGGTAGATCTGAGAGTATTGATATTCAAATTTACAGTTTGAGATGTATCTAAAACTCTTGTGATGTACAACTGTCAAAATAACTATAAAAACTGTAAAAACTACCTTCGTAAACATAAACGAAGTTGAAAACTATAAAATCTCCCACGTCGTTTCTCGAATTGCCGGTTTCGTACATAGAAACTATAAACCTTACAATTAGCAACTTCCGTGAAAACTTTAGTTGTAACTAAAAACAAATGCCTTTTGTTAAAAAATGTTTCCCTCTAAGGCAAATCATTTCCCCCTTCAAATATTTTAAGTACAGTGAAACCCCGAAACCGAACTTCCCTATATAGTCGTTCCAGAAATTTACGCCTCGCCGCATGTTGGTGTAAAACGAGCTGCGCGAGGTGCACGGTATGCGGTGTTGATTTAGACGTAAACAAACAAAAGCGTTTACATCCAGAGCCATACTCAATCGGGTTTGTCTCCGCCCACCGTCAGCCTCAAAACCCGTATAGTATCGGGGTTTCACTGTATTTATGAAGTAGTCTTTCCTGTCATCTAAATGTAACCGTATCTTTTAAGTACATGAATTCCTTAAATCAATTAGTTCGATGGACCAATGGAGTATATGACCCCGAGTACAGGTTGAACTAACGTACCTTTCTGAAACGTATTTTGTATTCTAAATCAGAGATGGGTTTTATGGAAAAATTCATACCTGCATTCCAATAATTGCATAAATGAAGAACAGCATTGCTATGAGCAAACAAACGTATGGCAGGGCCTGTAAAAAATGTTAACAAATATTTAATTGTAGTATTTAAAAAATTTTGAACAACTTTTTATTTTCGATATATGAGATCGTCCACGAAGAAAGCTACCTGAAAACCCAAAAATAAATTTTTAGAGTTTTATAGTAATCGATACCCAGCTCCAAATTCCTGTGCAGGAATCTCAGAGGATCCTGCGCATGTTCCTGTACGCGAACCTACACAGAAATCTGTACAGGTGATATTCACGGTTCATATGCAGGAATTTGATAAAGGAAACTGTACATCATCCTGCAAAGGAATACTTATGCAAACTAAACTTTGAATGATGTTGCACGCGGGAACACGGGTACGCGGGTTCATGTACAGGATCTTGTTACATGAACCTGTCTAGGAACTAACGGGCAAGAGTTCGCTAGTAAATTGGCTCTTTTGATAGTGATTTTGATCTTCAAGGAAATAAAAGTCAGGAAACTTTATCTTTTTAAGGGACATGAGTTTAAACAATGGTCTTCTTTAAAGAACCCTATACGTATTTCTGCACAGGAACGCGTGCCTCAATTTACTTCGCAAACAAACATGTAGAAGGATCTGCACATGATAATCTAAAGGCTTCTTTATCGGTACATCTTCCTTTACAGGGTCATGTACACTTGTACAGTTTACTTTACCAAATTCCTGCATAGAAACTGTCAATAATACCAGCAAAGGTTAGTATGTCGGTTCGTGTGAAGGAGCATGTGCAGGATCCGTCGAGGTTCCTTTTCAGGCATTTTTAGCTGGGTAGTTTTTGAGTTGTTCTTTCATTTGCAAAAATCAACAAACAAAAAAATGTAAGTCAACAACTTTTTTATTCCTCGAAAGATGAATAAGATGGAACGAGATGCCTTAAAAAATCATCCTCACTATATACCACACAATTAAGGGGCCCGAAACAGAAAGGGCACATAAACTCATTCCGCCGTGTAAGTATTGTCTAAGTAAGGGCTTAGTATTGTGGCTATGTTAATTCGAGCTAGACAATTCTTAGCCGGTGGAATGCGTTTATGTGCCTATTTTGTTTCGGGCCCCTGAACTGCACCCATCGTGTCCGTGAGATTCTTTAACGGATCGTAAATACGGAGCGGTATGTTGAAGAGATGTTTTAGACAGACGTCTCCACACTACTCAAATACCTGCTTGCGGACTCAACTACACTCGCCCTTTCCGTAAAATTCAGCTCCTGCTTGTTAGGACCATTTCTTCTTGGACGTTCACATATATCAAAATTCGATTAGTCCAAACGTTCCGGGAATGTGCCTGGCACGATCCGCGGGAACCTTCGGAACGTTCCAGTAAAACATTCCAGGTACGTTTCACTAGGACCTGAAGGGAACCTTACATCATTGTTATTTTTAATAACAATTATCTCGTAAATCGTAAGAGATAGGTAAAAATAGATGTCATTTTTAAGTTTCAAGTTTTGAGTACCGTATATACTACATTGTAATATGGCAGACATTTTACACGCTCAGGGAATGTTCCAGTGGAACGTTCCGAAGGTTCCCGCGGAACGTGCCAGTAACTTTCCCGGAATCTTCCGTGCTACTAGGGGCATTAGAGCCAGGATATATGTGTAGCGTAGCCCAACAAAATAATACCCAATTTTTGTGTAGAATCATTTTTAGCCTTCGAGAATGTTTTAAAAATACTTCTCAAGGTAATTTTAAAGTGAAGATTCACCTGCTCTAGAGGGCACTTTGCTATTCCTTCCAGTTATTTTGCGCATCTCTACCTACAGACCGACACCCTAAAACTCCCGTGATGAATAATTTGGTTAATAATTTCTGATGAAATTTTGAGCTTGAAAAATAAGTGATATTTTATATATTAAACTCCATAAGAGAAATAATTGCTTTTCGAGAACTAAAAAATGACTCTACAAAAAAATAGGTATATTTTTTTCGGCTGGGGTACACATATTTTCTGGCAGTCAGCAAAAGTTATAGAGCAACATATTTTCGACCACTCTCATTTAATAATTATATATATATCTCATATATATCTCATATATAATAATTATTTTTGTAAAAATTACAAAAATATTTTTTTTCAGTGATGTTTTTAAGGCTCTGTTCAGATTGAATTTATGATCATTTTTGTTGTTCTCAAAAGTAGTTATATATTTTAAATATTTATTTGTGCGATTTATTACAGCTTGACGAGGACTAAAACAGTTTTTGTAATAATAAGTTGAGTTTCATTTCGACCGAAAGGTCTTAAAACATTTGTCTAAATAGTTTGTTGATGACTATTATGCGAAAACAATCGCCCTTTTTCTCTTCCATAACGTCCGACCATTCGATACAATAAATTAAATTTTACTTTCTTCTCACATAACAGATCTTTAATCACTACACAATTATAAAAAGAACTTATATTTCCTTCATGAGTTAACAAAATAAGAAAATACGTCATCACAATCCCTCTTTTCTCTATACACTTATGTAAAGCGCGCTCCTTTATCACCCTTCTATTTACACCTTTGTGTGCCGTAAAGTGTTGATGCGTAAAGTGTTAAGGTATAAAGCGTGAGGTGTTGAACACTAAGACTACGTGGTACTTAATAATATCATATATTAAATCCTTAATCATGAACTCTTTGGCATAAACTAGAAATAATTGTATTACCTTCCTCTTCCTTCGCCCATACACTACCAAACTTTCCTGTCATTCCCTTTCACCTTTTATATTTGATACTTTTCATTTTCTATACTTCTTATCGTCTTTAATTTATTTTATGTTTGCAAAACACATTTTTTTCACATACACTCTCTCAGTTAATTTACCTGGCCTAATTCTTACTTATTCTAGAGTTAGATACACCTCACCCTAAAACGGCATTCCGTTTAACTGTCCCTCTCTCCTGATTACTAAAGTTTACATCATTGGCCGTCCTGTTATCGCTTTTTCATTATTGTATCTAATCGTTTATCACCTATGTTAACTTTTATACCTCTCTCCACTCCCTATGCCTAACGCTCTCTTTAATCTAGCAAAAAAGCAAGTATTAATAGGAATTTACTTGAAAAGACAAAGACACTCTGCAAATTCATTCTTTGCGACAATGACGCATTGGACCAGTATGTCAATACGTATAAATTAGTTTATAGGGTATTTCAATTTTGAATGTATTTATATTTACAAATGCGTTGCAAAAGTTTAAAGTCAGCCAATTCACTTCAATGTGTCAGCACGCAAACGCTGCAACATTGGTCAATGCGACTGAATTCGTGAAAGTAAAATACACAGTTAAATTCACTGCGAATCGTCACGGCGAGTGTTAAAAAGTATTCATTTATGTAATTTAATTCGCAACAGGAAAATCAACTTGGGGATCACACATGACTTATTGTAAATGTTTAGTAAATTGTTTCGTAGTTCAGTGGGGTAACTCTGGACCGATACATGAATAATCGCTAGTTCAATTCTTGACGCATGCACTTCTTATTCTTTTTTTTTATTTACCTTGAGCACGAATTCATATAAATGTAGACTTACTTAATTAGAGGAGTCCTAATTCACCTAAATGCATCACAATTAATTCACCTACGTACGTATCAATTCCTTCTTTTTTAGGGGAAACTATCCCCCTCATAACCTACTGCCTGAAATTCCTTACAGCCTCTATTCTCTATGTACTTATTTTCTTTATTCCTCTGTTTACTTTTCCAAATAAAGGCGGCATTATTTTTTAACCACGTAAGAACATATCACGTACCTGAGTTCCTTTTTGAAACACAAACTTTTCAAAAACAACTTTCTTGATCCCTTCTGTCAAATTTCAATTTAACCCAATTTAAAAATTACATTTCTGTTACCATTTTCCTTACGCGAAACATACCTTTATCGTCTCTAAATGCATCCTTACCTTACACATGGTGCAATCTTGAATTCGCATAGAATTGAGAAGAAATAGAAACTGAGGTGGCTAAAGATGAAAATAAAATCAAAATGCTTTTCCCATTATCACCTCAATTCTGTCGCATCTAACCTTACTCTTCCTTTCACATTTCACTTATCTGCTTCTCTATCTACAGCTCCTACCTTCTCTTCTCGTCGATACTCTTCATTTTCTAGCCGAATTACATACACATATTCTACCTTCTCTCTCTTTGCACTTCCAAGTGGTCTTCCTAACTTTCGTCTTCATATATTTTGATTTCGCTTCCATACCTGTACTTTCAGCTTCCACTTTCTCTTTTCATCGGTCATCTTCCTTCTTCTCCAAACGAACCACGTCCTTTCTTCCGTCTCTTTTTTATCATCCATCTCGGATACAGCCACGCGCTAAATCCCTCCGTCTTATCTGTTCATTCCTGTGCCCATACTCGAACTACAGCTGTTTCCAGAAACTTGTTTTCCTTATTCTTGTGAACTCCACGAACATGTTCCTTTCCTCCTTTTCCCTTATTTTTTGTTCTCATTCGTGATTCTTGGTGGTGGATGTGTCGGTGATGCATGTTTCGCCCGTGTACTTGTTTTTCTCTCTGGAGTCATTCATACCTACGCAAATTCCTCTATTTTCATCTCGTTTCTCTCTTTCTCATTGCTAGACAACATTCGTACATCCAGGATTTGTGTTTGCGCTTATCAATTAATTTTGCATCCTTCCGATGCTGCACCCAAGCAAAAGAGCATACACGTGCTGTTTTTTTAGCTGAATTTACCTTACAAAACCACTTCAACCTTTACATGTTCACATACCCTTTATCATCGCACAGCCCTCTAACTTTTACTCACCCTCTAGTGTTTAAATCAGTGTCAAAATTACCTTAATTCCCTCATATCCACCGACACTACCAATCTTTTTTTACTAAACACGCACCGGAAGACAAAAAATGTTGTATTTATCCAATTTCATTTTCTTAAAACACAAATTGGTTTTAAAAAATGGAAAATGTTCAGTTTTCCTCACAATGGTAAAGTCATACAGAATATGTTCCCCTGCATAACCAGCCGCCATTCAATAAAACCTCATTGTTTTCACTTTGGTAATAAACGATATGGAAAAAAGTTACGTAAAAGAAATGTGATTCAACAAAATATAGTTAAATGTTCATCAAGTATTCGAATGCTTCTTTTGAGAAGTTTTTATTATTAATTATCCAGCATGACTATTGGAAGCTCATTAGGCCCGGCCTAGTTTAATACTATTGGGAATACTGGTACCAGAGGAGATCTTTTGCAGATTTCAGGATGAATTTAAGCTCTAGGATGTCACGAATAGATCTTACCGGAGAGTAAAGAGAATAATTAAGCCCCAATTGAACTGCATTTGGTTACTCAAGGTGTTGAATATGTATGCCGCGAATACGTCGAGAGTCATTAAAAAGTCAAAAACAGAAAAAAGTCATATTTTAATAATTCGATTTTAGAGGAACGTTGGTCAGTAAACCAAAGGAAGGGCCAAGTCTATTATAGATCATTTGGATTAGAACAAAGAATTAATTGTAGGTAAATTTTTAGTTACGAAAATGTAATAATTTACAAAAAATATCTTGTCACGTAGGGTAGGATTCTATTTTGGACAGATAGAAATACATCTTATTAGGAAGATCGATGTGTATCGAAAGTTAATTAAATAATTGTTATTTATGACATTAAATATTGACTGTTTACCTTTTTTATTCAGGAATATCTTTCCTTTTACTATCGACCACCCCCTCGACCATTTTCCCGATTTACGGGGCTGAGATAGAACAGTTTTTATGCGGAGTACTGCACCTTACTGATATTTAAATTTGTGTTAAAGCTCTTTCGTGTTTTTGCGGTCACTTAGTTTTTGCAGTAGAATTTTTGCGTATCGTGTTTTAAAGTTTTGCTGGTTTGTGTAGCTACGGAAAGCCAGGCGCCCGAAATACCGATTTAAGAGTTTAATTTGAATATTATAACAAAGTTATAATCACCCCACAATAATACGACCCTGCGAACCCAGGACTAGGAGTAGGGAGAACACCACTTCCTAGCCCTAATACCCAAAACCTGGGCACCGAGAACCCAGTCTTGTATTCTCCGCCCGCGAGCCTTGTTGGTAAGTTTTCACCACTCCGCAACGCCTTCATTTTTCGACGCCACAACCCACAACGACGCCACGCGATCCTCCAGGATCATACAGAAAATTTCAGCCCCCTTGCTTAACAACCACCAACTGCTCCGGAGCTTTAGCTACGCCAACCGGGTTCTTCCAACAACCACTTCCCCGATCTTGGCTTGGCCGCCCGGCTCGGGCTTGGAAGATTTCGGGTCTTTGAGCATAATTGTAAGTTCTTGGATGCACATTTTGTTTTTGTTTAAATCGTTTCCTCCTCATTGACTTTACCAGTTCTTGACTCTCCACATCCTTCCCATCCCTTTAATTTGCGAGATCCCTAACAATATTAAGATACAGTAGGTGCAGTACCGAAGGTAGGTATTGATTTTGTTTGTACTAAATAAAGAAACATTCTCACAATCGCGCCCAACGTGGAGAGTGTGTGAGATTTTAAAAAGATCCCTTTGGGAGTTTTTTTTTAACCAGTTTGTTGAGAAATTTTGAGTTTTAAATCTAAAAATTAATATGAATTCCTGGTGGCTGAATTATGACTAGAAAAATTAGCTAGATGTAGAATAAGAACATAGAAAGTTAAAAAATATTTAGTTTAAAAGTATTTTTGCACAACTTAAAATAAATTTAATCTGAGAATGAAATTAAGAATTCACACAAGGCCTTTTGAAAAGAAAAATTTCAAGACCTTTTAAAATTTCCTAGAGATAAATTCCGAGAAATTTTACTCGGTGTAATTCGCCAAATTTTGACAAACCCCTTTAATCCAAATAACTTATGGCAAGCTAAAATTATCGGTTTTACAAAATACAGATTAGAGTCACACGTGTTATTTGTTTACTTAATCTTGACTGACGTCTTCGCAATCAGCACAAGTAAGTATCGCACTCCAGACTATCGAATTTACCGCGTGAATAATACAGGTTATTCAATGTATCATAACGACGATCAGGCTCTTTTAAGGGTTCGAAATACCGACTTTTATTAACATGATTTTCACTCAGTCGACCTATTCATAAACGATAAAGATTCGGGTAACCCTTCTCGTCATAATTTTATTTTTCATGATCAATGCGTCGAGGATCCGATTGATAATAATCGCCTTAATCAGAGTAGACAGTATCGCGATTCCCCGAATTCTTACCAAAATACCGCAAATAATTTTGAAAATTAGAATAATTATTCAAGTACACCAGCACGTTCCAGAGATCAATTCGATGGATTTAAGGAGCAAAGCAAATTTAAGCTTACATCCTTATTTAAGCTTAAGTTTAAGCTTAAGTCCTTGAGGAGGGATTAAGGAAAGAAGAACTGGTTACTCCGTCCAATGAAAACATATTTTTGAGTTCAATATTATCGGGACTCATGTCAAATAAATCAATTTCAAGTCAATTTTCAATCATGTGTTTAGAAAGCATGTTAGACCACGCACTCTTATCACTGGTTCGAAGGTTTGTTATCTAGGAAGACATACCTGTACACTTGTCGCAAACTAGTATGACCGAGGATGAGTGTGCGAAGCTGATTGTGTCCATTTATCAAAAACGAGTGATGGTCGCTATGCCTTGCGCCTTTCACTCAATTAACTCTATCGAACCTGTAAAAAAGTGCTTTGGAGATCGTCCCCGGACGAGGAGCTTCTTACATAGAAGCTGAAGACAGTCACTTTTGGTATTACTTTATCGCTCTATTTGGCTATACGAACACTCCATCAACTTTCTGAGGATTAAAGTGACGCATACCTTCTTGATACTGATTTCTCAAGGGAAGGGATTTACGTCGATGACGTTCATTCAGGTACCGATTCATCGGAGAAAGCTTGAGAAAAGAGTCGAAAGGTGGATTCATTCCTAAGAGTAGGAGGTTTCTCTCTTGAAAAATGGCTGTCCAACCACAAGGTAGTTTTAGAACGAATTCCTCCTAAATTCAAAGAAACCGCTATTTCTTTTTCATTCAATCAGGATCCCACTTTCAGAGCATTGAAGATCCTGTGGCAAACAACTTCTTATTGCTTTTGTTTACAGATTCAACGACCAATAAAACTAACTATGGTGACTAAGAGGGCTGTTACTCTGTGATTGCTCGTATATTCGATCCGATCGTATGGTTGGCTCGGAAAAAGATGCCCTTCCCGTTAAAGAACATTTCGCGGCACTGGTTCCCTCAGAACAGATTAAGATGGAACACATGGGACCAGTGGAAGCGGCATTTCCAACCCCGATTTGGGGACGCCTTCTACCAAGAGAGGTTAGAAGAACAGATCCTCTCACGCAGGCAAGGTCAAAATGAATCGCTCGTCGACAACCTGACCTGCATATATGGGCTCTAACAGCTCTCGACTAGGCCAATGGATCTCGAGATCCAAATGAATACGCTGTATGCTAATCTTAGATCCGATTTTAGGAGTGCGATCAGACGTTACGAATTTACCGACTACAACGGTCTGGTGGTCCTAGCAGCGGAATACTAACGCGTAGTATCCTCGTTAGGCGAGGAACTGGCTACACTGCCCCCAGAATTATAATGCTTATCGCAGCCATTAATAGCGAAATGCGCGGAACAGCCGCGAGCACGGGTAGAGAAGAGCCCACAGGCAAGCCCAGGTCTAGGGAGTCCAATAGACGTAACAATAGGGGTCCCCGGAACCGAAGGAATTCGGGAAAATCGTCTGAACAGAAGGGTCACTTCCAAATTGGATGTCCGAAAACCCCGAGGCGCAATTATTGTCGCCGGTGCGGCAAAGAGGAAGTGACCACGAGAAAGTGCGATCCTACCGGCAACTGTTCGGCAAACCGAAAAAGGTAAAAGGCGTAAGGGTTAACCCTTCTTTCTCCAGTCTCGAATTGACCACTCAGGACGACTGATGCCTACCGCAAGAGAATAGGCTTGAGTTAGCGGAGCCGACAGTTGTGAGGATAGCCCGTCGACCTCAGCGAACCAGATCCCGGTAACGCGAACCGTAGATAAAGTTTTCGAGATTAACCCGTAAAAAGGAGAAACACTTCATGGGGTCTCGCCGAAGCCAGAACCAGGTACGATTAAAGTCACGCGAACGTATCAAACGAAACACCCTTGCCAATTCCGATTATTTTAATTACACGTTAAGTTACCCGACAATATACAAGTAAAGCGCAAAATACTATCAAGCCTTAAGTATAAGGGGTCGGGGTCGACGGGAAAGGCACCAGAAGAGGAGTAGGACGACACATCTGTGACAAAGAGAGCACCATGAAACAACCGTTCACCAAAAACCATAAGTGGAAGGGCCGGAGACTCGCGTGACTGCGCAACAAGTCCATGCCGCTCCCTAGAGGCAGAACTAACCGGTCATTAACATAACTGTGGACCACATTCTACTACTTAAGGAGGTCTAACGAAACCATAGGCCAGGCAAGGGTAGCATAAGGCATTAGTTCAACTACCAGGTAGCGCGGTGGGTTAATGGTAGCGCGCGCAGCCAGAAGCAACCCCGGTAGTCCGCAGGACGGAACTAATCGGCTCGACGGACTCTACTGCGGAAAACGCACATTAGCGGAGTGAACGAATTGGAGCTCGTCCATTGTCAACTACCAATAAACGGAGGCCTCCACTAAAATTCGTAAGATCCGGTGGAAAATAGCTGGAAGACGACGGAAGGAAGCAAGAACGGCAGAATTGGCTTGACAACCAGCCTAGATGGGCGGAACCGAACGTCGGGATCACTGACAGGTCAACGAAGACCTCCGCGTGACTCGAAACTTAAAAAAACATTCGGCTCAAAGGCCAATAGTAATAAGTTGGGGCGAACAAATCTCTCTAAACGACCACGCAAAGTGATTGCTTAGAAAATTGGAGGTCGTGGAGCATGGCGTAACTTGTCTCCGCGCTGGGAAAAGTTAGGGTAGATTTGATTCACGGGCGATTTTTGAAAAATAAATTCCTAAAATTCATCCCTGCTTTCTTTTAAATAAGTTAGGTTAGAATTGACGTCCGCGCAATTCAGTATTATCTCGGTGCACCCACTACCC
>NC_046665.1:25898273-25901785 GCF_010883055.1 Belonocnema kinseyi | reverse complement strand
AAAACTTTAAAATCTAATTCTCGTACAAAACAACAAACGAAATGCGCATCAAATGATAAGTGGCCGTTCGGGCGTCTTCGGAACTTATGGTTTGGCGCGACTTACACTTGGTAGTCTCGAATGGTCAAAATTTACGTTCTGTAAATAATTATGTGGCGTGCATCCGCGCGAACTTACTCGCTTGCGATAGAAAAGCACACGTCGTCAAAATTTACAAACACTTTCGTAGACTTAACGCCCAAGTAAATTTATCACCTTAGGTAAACTCACTATGTCTTAAACCAATCGAATAATTTCCATCATCGGACACAGTACTTTTATAGTCGACTGAAAATTGGACAGCCTTCGTTTTATTTGCACATTGTAACGTGAAGTGAAATTATACTATATTGCAAATAAGTACTGAAGTATCGTTAATTAATCAGATTACATATTGTAATTTGAAAATACAATTAACGTATAATTACTAGCTGATTGTAAATATCACCAAATCTTTTTTACAGTGTGCTGTTTAAAATTGATATTATTCCAAAAAAGTGAATAACTGTTTTTAAATAATTCCTGCTATACGAAAGTGCTGCAATCACGTGCCAAATTCCAAGTTCCTGATTTGAAACAATTGGAAATGAAAAATGCTAAATCGTTCTCAATCGGTTCGGCACAATTAGGAAAGACGATGTAAAACGATTGAGATATTAGTGCTATCATTTCTTATTGATCTCGATTATTTCTAGTAGGATACCGAAGGTTAAGAGCTAATTACTTAATAATATGTTACATTCTTAGTAATGCATATTTTTTTACATATCAAA
This sequence comes from Belonocnema kinseyi, assembly GCF_010883055.1. Lineage (NCBI taxonomy): Eukaryota > Metazoa > Arthropoda > Insecta > Hymenoptera > Cynipidae > Belonocnema > Belonocnema kinseyi. The sequence continues at coordinate 25,900,973 of NC_046665.1, read as the reverse complement.
TCAATTGAAAACTCGAGTTAAGTTACCTGTAACCGTACCTGCCTACCTAACAGTCTAACCTAGAGATGAAAAAAAGTGTTTCAACCTCAAGGATGCAAACACTGTGTTTCAACCCCCTCTACGCTATGAAACATTATATGTATTTTACTTAATTGCACTACAGATCGGATATGAACTTAGTCGTTTCATGAAATAGGTAGCATAATTAGACAGATAGTGAAAATCTGTAATATTTTCGATCGATGACATCGCCAAATCGTTCTTTCATGGAAGCAAATAAATAAATAAAGGGTGGCTATCTAAAACGTGCTAAGGGATATTTTGACATTTTTACAAAAGAGCAAAAAACATTATGTAAAATCGAATTTTCCATTTACAGATAAAACAAAAGTGCACTTCCTAGCTGAAGCATTACAGATTTTAGGCCAAAAAAGTTTTATCAGAAAAAGTTAGCCAGTGTAAAGGGAATAGATGTGGAAGTTGACAATAAAAAACTGACACTAACCTGAAATTGGAGCGGGCTCGGCAATGCTGACGCTCGTATTTCACAGATTTTTAAAATCAGTTTGTGGCAGCGATTAAAAATTGTTTTTCGTTTTTGTGCTCTCAAAGGTAATTATATTTTATTATTTTTGTATTAACTTTCACTCTAATCAGAATAAATTTTGTTGTTAAATAAAAACCAAACTGTAGTTACATCGCAAAAGTTTTGTATTTTTTGAAAAAAAAAAAAAGAAAATTTAAGACGTTTTTAAGTCATAGGTTAGGGTAGCACTGGTATTTTACATGAAAAATTTAATTTTTTAAATTTAATTATTAGGAAATGCTTAAGAAGAAAAGTATTACTTGTAAAAGGTCAGACAATTACAAAAATTGAAAGAATGCACTGCATGGGTTTCAAGTATAGCATGTCCCTTGACACCCTGCCGCATACCAACTTTTTATTATTAAACTAAAAATGCGCTTTCGAGCAAATCCTTTTAACAGGATGTGTAAGTGCTTTAAAATAATTTTTGTGCTAATAAACCCATTTTCGTCAAAACATCCCTTAGCACCTTTTGGCATGCCACCCTTCAAATATGTTCACATTATCATCAGAGAATATATTACATATGTATAAATTCTGACAGTCCTCGTTTTTGTCAAATATCCACGTTTTGGGACCCCCTGAATACAAAAAACGGGTTTTTACGAATGTGTATGCCTGTCTGTTTCGTCGCTAGTTAGTGTCTTTGTAGATTTTTAGATTCTTCGCACGATAAGTTTCGAATAAATTGACAGATTTGATTGGCCTTTGCTACACTGCCTTAATATCTTAAATTTAAGACCAAGTTCGTTAGCCAGCCATTTTAGATTAGAATTAAAAAACTTGGAGCATTTTCAAAAAATTGTTAAACACTTTTTTTATAATTCGAAAATTTTATGTAGAACTATTCATATTTTAAAAAATACGAACAATTTAGCAAACATTGCTTCTCGTCTTCCATACTGTCAACTGCTTCTTTCCGAAACTGCCCTCCACCTTTTCAAGCCTTTTTTTCGCCCTTTCCTTCCACACCCTAATATCTTCTTCCATCTACTTCATTTTACACTCTTTTTTCTTCCTTACCGACACCACGTCCCTCTGCAATCCTTCTACTTCCCCCCTCAGGCCTTTTACCTCCTTTTCCTATCTCTATCTCTTACCCTCAGGTCCTCCCTTACATGTCCTATCTGCTCCATAGCCCCCCTTGATTCCTCCATCAACCCTCTTAACTCGCCTATCAGCACCCAAAGAACCTCATTCTCCATCCACCCTTCCGTGTTTAAAGGGGGTGACCTAGGTGTTCATACGCTTTTTTTTAAAAGGACTCTCTAGCGCGCTTTTCTCTGGACTCTCTTTGCTGTCCTTCTTCCTCTTCAAAAGACCCTCCCCCTCACTTGCACTGGACGCCCTATCCCTTGCCTTGTCGCTTCCTTCGCTCCGATTCTTCTCTCTCCCTGACGCGCCACTCGACACCAGGCCACGCCATCGTGTCCTTCTGGAAACTTCCTCCCCTTTTAATTCACTACCAGCACTACCAGTACTAACCTCACTTTCCCTATTTAGCCAAATCCCACCGCACAGCTACAAACAAAATTCATTTTTAACTCCCCAATTTACCCCTCATAGCTCTACTCACCTCCTAGACTTCCACCCTCACACTCCTCTCACACCTTCCACATAAACTCCGTAAAAAATTCTCACCACCTGTCATTGCACACTTTCCCAGTACCGCCACTAACATGTAAGTCCCCAATATATAAAAAATAGAAAAAATCATTTTATGTATATATGTATGGGGCATTATTCCTCAACTGCCCCAACTCAAAAAGTCATGTTTTTCGATTCTCTCTAAATTCTGGGAATATGTTCGCCTACCCAACAGTAGTTAATCCACAAACTTATAGACCAGGATTACCAATCCTCCCCAAGTGAGGGGGGGTTGAATTTTCAACCCCAATGCCTGCAGGGGTAGTTTCAAACGCCTCTAACTTCCTTTCTAATTACGCGATTTAAAATTTTTATGAAGGTTTTGCAAAGTGCTTTTTACACGCTTTCATCCTATTTTATTATTGATAACAAAAAAAATTGTTTAAACAATTTTTTCAATAAATCAATTGTTTATTTAACTTTTTTCGCAATTTAGGCATCTACGATTTTTTTTTAATAGTCTCAAA